>NC_138202.1:210892337-210932337 GCF_964194415.1 Vipera berus
ATGCGTATGACTTTCTCAGAATAAAGGTCTTTTAGGCATATATCTGCATTGTTCTCTTTACTCTTAAGCAGGTATGTTTCAACAAGTTAATTTGAAATTTCTTGCATTGACATGGAACTATTCACATATTCTGATCCAATACTGCAATTTCAGTAATAATATCCTTTTTATTGTTATCTTAATTCATAAAAAATAATCCTATATATAATTATCCCTTTTCAGCTCTTTTGAATTTTCCTATCATACATTATGAAACTCAACAAAAATGGGAACAGCCAATTTAAATTAAGTTTATAAATTAGATCTTCCGTCCAGATATTCCTTCTCTTCAGACACAAAACTTGACAAAAGACTTTGTGAAAAATGCAAATGATCTTTCTTTCTATGGTGATATTTAATGGCACATTACTTTTTCCCTATCACCCAAGAAATGGTGTTGGCACTGAGGTTTTTGTGCAATAACAATAACAATAATAATGAAAGGCTTTACAAGTCAGTTAATTTATTCAGTCAGGATCTGTTCAAACTGATATTAAATGCATTTAATTTTCAACACAGCAACATTCAAATTGCTGAGTTCATTGATTTTCAGAGAATTTTCTTTTGATTTTGGCTTCTCCAGAATGTTCTATTACTTTTTTAATCCACCAAACACGCTGAAGCATTTTTTAAACTCTAAGTAACGTGCAGCTTTAAACCCAAACATATTTCTTTACTCAAATCCAGTGGTACGTATTACTGAATATTACTGCATTAAAAACTAGGTGCCATTTTCATATAGGCATCAGTAGGAGTAGGATTACAGCTCAGTGCTTTCATGGTTCGTTCAAAGTTAGGTCTGATGTTTATTTATTTATAAAAATTATTGGCTGCCCATCTTACCATAGGGTAACTCTGTGTGGCTTACAATTACATCTTAGTTAAAAGATAAAATGTTAAAATCAAACATTAAAACCAAAGACACAGCGGGAGGGTTGGGGCGGAATGGGGGACGAGGCAGGATCTGTTATCATTCAATCAACCATTGTGCTGTTCCCCCATTGGGTGTTCTTTGTTCATAAGGAAATCCCACCCAAGATCAAAATAGTTGTAAGATGACCAAAAAATAGAAAAGGGAAGCTGTACTTTATTTTTATTATTTTTGCTGAAGAAAAAAAAAATCTTCCTTGTCTGTGCATCTACCAAAATATCTTTTATGTGAACATTCATGGTTCAGCAGCTTATATTTCCTTTGCAACCAATTACCTCTGATTTCCTGGCATTTTGAGTGGGCAGGCCCACATGAATAATCTTCTATGTTTATTATGAGAGAGTCTCTGCTGACTTCATTTGAACAGATCTAGGATAAATGGTTCATGATTTGCAACCATACACTGAGTCTTTAAATTCAACATTTAACCATATTATCATACTACTCTCTCCTAACCTGTTGGAGAGTGTGCTATGAAAGAATAAGGAAAGCAAAAATATCAGCATCATTGTTTTGCACCTGGTTGACATACTGAGAATGGTTGATAAGTTGTGTCTTCTCCATTAGAGATGATGACACATACTCATTTGTAGGATGAGGGTGGAGGATTGTTTTCTGAGCTTGTGGATTGGTTTCTGAATGTTTTGTTACCAGGCTAGGTAGCATCTTCAGCAGAGTTTAGGGAATGTCAGTGTTGGCGGTGAGAACTGAGAATTCAAATCAACAGCACAACCAACCAGCGATCACACCAATCTTCAACCAACCCCCCCCAACCAATACTTCACTCCCAATGACACTCACTTGATGTGACCTCCCCATCACTAGACCCTCACCTAAATGACCCATACCTGACCCATCACAAGATCCACCATACGTTCCTTACCTGACATGACTCACACATGACCTCTTACAAGACCCATCACAAGACCCTGACCTGACGTGACCCACAGCTGACCCATCACAAGATCCATCACTAGATTTTTCACAAAACCCTCACCTGACATGACCCTCCCATCACAAGACCTACTGACCACATGAAGCCCTTATAAGCAGAACACCACCAACACTGACATTCCCTAAACTCTGCTGAAGATGTTACATAGCTGGTAACAAAATGTTCAGAAACCAAACCACAACCTCAGAGAACAAACCTCTACCCTCTACCTTAGTCGTTTGTGGATGAAACAAGAATTGCATCCTTATACCAGGCAAGAAGAGTCCTTAAGAAGTAAAGATTTAAAGCTTAAACAATCAACATTACATTTAATCAATGCTTAAAATTATTTTCTTCCATCATTAGGAAAATGACTAAAAATGTCCCTCTGGAGATAAAGGTAAAGGTAAAGGTTCCCCTGCACATGCGTGCTAGTCGTTTCCAACTCTAGGGGCTGGTGCTCATCTCCGTTTCAAAGCCAAAGAGCCAGCGCTTGTCCGAGGATGTTTCTGTGGTCATGTAGCTGGCATGACTAGATGCCAAAGGCGCACAGAACGCTGTTACCTTCCCACCGTAGTGGTCCCTATTTTTCTACTTGCATTTTTACATGCTTTCGAACTGCTAGGTTGGCAGAAGCTGGGATGAGTAACAGGCGCTCACTCTGTTATGTGGCACTCGGGATTCGACCCACCAAACTGCCGACCTTGACAAGCTCAGCATCCTAACCCACTGAGCCACCACATCCCTCAAATTGGGAAAAGACCCTAAGATTCACAGTGAGAAGGCTGCATCATGTACAGTAAATGGTGGAGGGGGAACTTTTTTGTTTCTGCCCCCCCCACACACACACACCATTGATTAGGCAGTTTTGGAAGTTTGTTTGAGTGACTAAAACTAATTAAGACTAGGGTCAGGCAAGAAGATCCTTTCCCTAAATCATGAGGGAACCATATCCTTCAGAAGACTGAGTGTGGTTGCATCAAAGGCTTTCAAGGACTTTTCCAGTTGTCTCTAAATAGGGCAATATAGGGAAAACCCTCCAAGCACCTGCACCAAGCTCTCAAAATCATGTTGCTGATTCAGTATTTTAAGAAAGAGGAAGCACAAAGCTATCCAGTTGTGGCTAAGAGCCTTGGTGGAGCAGTGGGCTAATGCCTCCTTAAGTAACACCAGCTGCTTGCAATTAGTGCAGGTTCGAGTCCCACCAGGCTCAAGGTTGACTCAGCCTTCCATCCTTCCGAGGTAGGTAAAATGAGGACCCAGATTGTTGGGGGCAATAAGCTGACTTTGTAATAATGCCGCTTGGGGGGCCCGAAAGCCCTAATAAGCAGGCATATACATTGAATGAAGGCTATTGCTAAGCACATTGATTTGTGCTTAGAGTGTAAGCCACCCTGAGTCTTCGGAGAAGGGCGGGATATAAATGGGATTAAAAAAAAAAAGACTGAGCTACCAATTCTTTGCAGTCCACTGTCAAATTTTAGCAGCAAAAAAGTAGCTTCAGAATAGCTTCTGGACCCTTAGCTGTCCTTCTGCACAATAGGCCAATGTAGCTACTCAAAGCACAAGAGAAGCAAGTGAATTAGTTCTAAGCAATGCCTTTGAATGATAAGGAAATGGTGAGGTGGGAAGAGATCTATAAATAGTGAAAAATATGAAGCACATTTGTGCTGAATATAGTCAGAAAAGAATAACTTAGCCAGACATTCTTGTACTATTCAACACCTAATTTGTTTTTCAAAAGAATAATATTTATTTAATACTGACATTTTTACTCTATTCAGGGTTAATGGAGGTTAAGTAAAGACACAAGAGCAACACAATTGTGTGCTTCCTTGCAGCACAAGGACAAAACTGTTATGCAAATAAAATTGGCTGTCTTTTCAGCCCCCTCAGTACTATTTGATGCAAGGACCTAAAAGCTGCACATCACTGTTTGAAGGTTTTCGGCAATATTTGGTTCATTTGCATTTGGAAAGATTGAAATCATACTTGACAAAGTGCTATTAATTTTTAAGCAAACTTTTTTCTCCCTTGAACCTGTTACTATGCCAAGTAATTTCAGGCTGCATCAAATTTTGCTTGATGATCTGCACAGTGAACTTTGCCTTAGTACTTTTACTGAAAAATCTCAGGTTTTTCTTTTGGTGCCACAGAGGCCACATCTGTACACCCACACAAAGTTTTTTCCACCTGATTATGTGATTATTAGATATGCAGTCTACTGTCACGATTAATTGAAAAAGAAGTAATAGAATTCTAGAATAACACAATGAAAAATATCGCTTCAGCAGGAAAGAAGATGGCTGAAGTAAAGCTTCTGCCTTCTAATCTCCCAATTATCTCCATCTACCTCAGTGATCTAGTCAGAAAATAATATATTTCACTGAAATTCAGAAGTTGTAAATCTACTAGCAGGATGAAAATTTTTCTCTTATATGTTTCAGGAAATGATTTATGAAAGCAGGGGAAAGAAACCAATATTTTCAAAACACATTCCAAATAATTTCCTACTGCCTAGTATGTTAAAACAGTAGGAAGTTTGTAGAAACGTGTACCAAGGATTTTCAGGTGTTTTTTTTTAAATCAAAATACATCAGTACAGTTGGTAAATAAATTTTCTAATAAAACTATATAACCCCTCTGTTCCACTGTCCTTTAGTGCAGGGGTCCCCAACCCTTGGGCTATAGCCCACTACTGGGCTTTGGCCTATTCGCAACTGGACCAAATGAGTGGCAGGCTGGCATATGTGTGTGCACCCACACAGCCTACTTGCTTGAGCAGCAAACACTGGCACTCGCAGCCCCATTTCCATGAGTTGCAGGCACTCGTGCTCACAGCCCCACTCCTGTGAGTGGTAGGCGCCAAAGCGGCACCCCAAAGGCTTCTCTCTTGAGTGAGTGGAGCTGTATGTGCATGCCCACCACTGTATGCGCCAGCCCACCACTCACACGGTCCAGTTTCTCCTCTCCTCCCTCGGTTGGGCCACCAAGCTAACTGTTCCCAATGCTCCAAAAGCAGAGCGGTGAGAGCAGAGGCTGACTAAGATGATTGCACCCTTCTCAGCTTCTCTGAGAAGGCTGCCTGAGCAGGACACCTGATCCACCTTTGGAGCATCGGGCAGCCTCGGTGAGTCTGAAGGAGCATGAGACTGCACCACCAAAGGCTTCTCTTCTCTGCACCAAAAGCTTTTGCAAAGGGACAAAAGGCTTCAAGGAAGCCATCTCACTTCAGGCATTCCATCCTTTTGCAAAAGCTTTTGGCATGCAGAAACCTGAAGGAGCTCAGACCCTGCCCCAAAGACTTCTTTTCTCTAGTGTGTGAGTGGAACTGTGGGTGTGCATGCGCCGGCCCACTGTTCACATGGCCCAGTTCCTCTCTCCCCCCCAGCCAAGCTGCCAAGCTGAAAAGATTGGGGACCGCTGCTTTAGTGAAATCTACCAATAAATTTGACCTGTCCTATTTATTTATTTATTTATTTATTTATTTATTTATTTATTTATTTATTTATTTATTTATTTATTTATTTGGATTTATATACCGCCCTTTCCCGAAGGACTCAGGGCGGTTTACAGGGTATTTAAAACAAGAAATACAAAAGTTAAAAACAATTAAAAATAATTACAACAGTCCCTGAAAAAGTAAAAAAAAACCAATTAAAATTAAAATTCTCAGCCTGGGCCAGAGAGCTCGAAGAGCCAGGTCTTCAGGTCCCGGCGGAATGAATGGAGGTCGGGGGCAGTCCTAAGCTCCATGGGCAGCTGGTTCCAGAGGGCAGGAGCACCCACTGAGAAGGCCCCCCTGGGTGTTACCCGTCGGCAATCTTTTACTGGTGGCACCCTGAGAAGACCCTCCCTGTGGGAGCGCACTGGACGAAGGGAACTTGATGCTGGCAGCAGGTGTTCCCTCAGATATCCTGGACCCAAGCCATTTAGGGCTTTATAGGTCATCACCAGCACCTTGAATCTCACCCGGAGGGCAACCGGAAGCCAATGCAGCTTGCGGAGTAGAGGTGTTACATGGGAGTATCGGGAAACCCCCATCACAACTTGCGCGGCCGCATTCTGCAACAGCTGAAGCCTCCAAGTGGTCCTCAAGGGCAGCTCCATGTAGAGAGCGTTGCAGTAGTGTAAACGGAAGGTCACGAGCGCATGAGTGACTGTGCATAGGGCATCTCGGTCCAGGTAAGGTCGCAACTGGCGCACCAGGCGAACCTGGGCAAAAGCCTCCCTGGTCACGGCTCCTATATGGTCTTCAAAATTGAGCCAGGAGTCAAGGAGAATGCCCAAGTTGCAAGCCCTATCAACAGGGGGGGTAACATCTCACCCCCCATCGTTAAAGGTGGAATGGTCTGGTTAACCCGAGATGCCGATATGCACAGCCACTCAGTCTTGGCAGGATTGAGACGAAGCCTGTTTTTCCCCATCCAGACCTGGGCCGCCTCCAGGCAATGGGACATCACGGCGAGGGCATCGCTGGGTTGGTTCGGGGTGGAAAGAAAAAGTTGGGTATCATCAGCGTACTGATGATACCCCACCGCGAAACCACAAATGATCTCACCCAGTGGCTTCATGTAGATGTTGAACAGGAGGGGAGAGAGAACCGACCCCTGAGGAACTCCACAAACAAGAGGCCTCGGGGTGGATCTCTGCCCTCCTGTCAACACCGACTGCGAGCGGCCCAGGAGATAGGAGGAGAACCACCGTAAAATGGTGCCTCCCACTCCCAACCCCCTGAGACGCCGCAGTAGGATACCATGGGCGATGGTATCGAAAGCTGCTGAGAGATCTAATAGGACTAGGACAGAGGAACAACCCCTGTCCTGAGCCCGCCAGAGATCATTCACCAGCGCGACCAATGCCGTCTCCGTGCTGTGTCCAGGCCTGAAACCCAATTGGTACGGGTCCAGATAATCAGTTTCCTCCAGGAACAGAAGAAGCTGAACCTTTATTTATTAATTCAATTTGTATACTGCCCTATTCCCGGAGGACTCAGGGCAGTTTACAGGGCAAAATTTAAAAACAATACAGTATAAAATTAAGTTAAAATTAAATTAAATTAAATATGGCCCCAAGAATTAAAATCCCAATTTAAAATCATTAAAACTCCTCAGTCCAGACCTGATAGCTATCTTTGAAGCAATTAAGCATAGAGCTCCATATGCTGTAATCATATTGATCTTCTAAAATGTTGGATCAGTTTAGGTTGATCAAGTATTAATTAAATATTATCAAAATATATTTTATGTATTAGTTGAAGAAAATGTGTACTTCACGAACATGCTTGGTATTATGTAAAAAACTGACAACAAACTAACACATTTTTATTTCTAACGTGCCTTTCACCATTATTCATGAAAAATAATAACACCATTATTCATGAAAAATAATAACAAATCAGAACTAAAGAGCGGTTAAAGTTCCACAAAAGAAATAAAATCAATGTAGGTCAAAGTATATTTACAGTCATAACAGCAATAATGCCATGCAGTTTTAAAAACCTAAACCTACCTACCATTTGATTTTACTTGTTAGATTTTCAGTAAAACAGCCTTACAGCCATTCTTAGCCTCTTCTCACAACAAAATTAAAATAATTTAGTTAAGAGGTTACTGTGAAGTATTTAAATCTATATACATATGTGTTTGTGTGCATAGTGCATATATGTGACTATATGAATGTATTTGTATGTGATACTCCCACATACACACATCTGCATGCAAACATAAATACATACATACATACATATACATATGAATACTTGGAGATGTTTCCCTGAATGTGAGTGAGTTATTGGAAATTTTTGCTTTGTTTTTCTTCTAAATCACTGATGATTTATATCCCTATTGCTGCATTTAACATGTGTTTCAATATTGCTTGCAATTCCTCAGGATGGTGTAGGGCAACATACTAATATCCTTGCTCTGTGAAGTCAAGCTGCCTTCACTTCTCATCATGCTAACAAAAGAAATTTTAATTTTCAGCTTGAGATAATATTTGCCTATGCTCAGATAAAACAGGATAATTCGACCATCTGTATTTACTAGCACTTAACTCCTGGCTGGCTTTATATATGATGTAAAGCTAGGCTCTATAGCAGGCATTTATTCAAATTTAAACTTAGTTAACCCATCAATTTAGTCAATAGGGGTTAGAGTCCAGCAGTGGATTCAAACGAAGGACCCTTTTGAAAATATATGCACAGCCATAGAGAATATTTCCTTTAAGTCAGATTAATAAATAAGTTAATTATAGTCCTTCTTCCTATTTCTATGAATTATAAATAGGGAAGCCACCCAGAGTCATAGTTGGGTGACCATATAAATTTCTTAAATAAATAAATTGGAAAAGATGAGGTAGTAAATGGATTTTTTTTTCTTCCCCCCCCCCCTGTCTGTCACTCTCCTACTCCCTATATTCCTCCTTCCCTCCCAACAAATTCTTTTCATTTCTACCAAGAAATCTGTTTAGGATTGTTGTTGTTGTTAGCTGCGAAGTCGTGTCCGACCCATCGCGACCCTATGGACAACATTCCTCCAGGCCTTCCTGTCTTCTACCATCTTCTGGAGTCCATTTAAGCTCACGCCTACTGCTTCAGTGACTCCATCCAGCCACCTCATTCTCTGTCGTCCCCTTCTTCTATTGCCCTCGATCTTTCCCAGCATTAGGCTCTTCTCCAGTGAGTCCTTCCTTCTCATTAGGTGGCCAAAGTATTTGAGTTTTAGCTTCAGGATCTGGCCTTCTAAAGAGCAGTCAGGATTGATCTCCTCTAGGACTGACCGGTTTGATCGCCTTGCAGTCCAAGGGACTCGCAGGAGTCTTCTCCAGCACCATAGTTCAAAGGCCTCAATTCTTTGGCGCTCAGCCTTTCTTATGGTCCAACTTTCACTGCCATACATTGCAACTGGGAAGACCATAGCCTTGACTATACGCACTTTTGTTGACAGGGTGATGTCTCTGCTTTTTAGTGTGCTGTCTAGATTTGCCATGGCTTTCCTCCCCAGGAGCAAGCGTCTTTTAATTTCTTGGCTACAGTCCCCATCTGCAGTGATCTTGGAGCCCAGGAAAACAAAATCTGTCACTACCTCCATTTCTTCCCCATCTATTTGCCAGGAATTGAGAGGGCCAGTTGCCATGATCTTGGTTTTCTTAATGTTAAGTTTCAACCCAACTTTTGCACTCTCCTTCTTCACCCGCAACAAGAGGCTCTTTAGTTCTTCTTCACTTTCTGCCATTAGAGTGGTATCATCTGCGTATCTTAGGTTGTTGATATTTCTTCCGGCAATCTTAATTCCAACTTTTGATTCATCTAGCCCTGCCTTTCTCATGATGTGCTCTGCATATAAGTTAAATAGGCAGGGCGACAGTATACAGCCTTGCCGGACTCCTTTCCCAATTTTGAACCAATCAGTGGTTCCGTGTCCAGTTCTCACTGTTGCTTCTTGACCCGCATATAGGTTTCTCAAGAGACAAATAAGATGGTCTGGTACTCCCATCTCTTTAAGAACTTGCCACAGTTTGTTATGATCCACACAATCAAAGGCTTTAGCATAGTCAATGAAGCAGAAGTAGATGTTTTTCTGGAACTCCCTAGCTTTCTCCATGATCCAGCGTATGTTGGCAATTTGATCTCTAGTTCCTCTGCCTCTTCGAAATCCTGCCTGTACTTCTGGTAGTTCTCGATCCACATACTGCTGAAGTCTAGCTTGTAGGATTTTAAGCATGACTTTACTAGCATGAGAAATGAGTGCAATGGTGCGGTAGTTTGAACATTCTTTGGCACTGCCTTTCTTTGGAATTGGAATGTAAACTGATCTTTTCCAATCCTGTGGCCACTGTTGAGTTTTCCAAATTTGCTGGCAAATTGAGTGTAGCACTTTTACTGCACTGTCTTTTAAGATTTTGAATAGCTCAGCTGGAATACTGTCACCTCCACTAGCTTTGTTGTTGCTCAGCTTTTCTAAGGCCCACTTCACCTCACATTCTAGGATGTCTGGCTCGAGGTCAGTGACCACATCATTGTGATTATCTGGGACGTTAAGCTCATTCTTGTATAGTTCTTCTGTGTAATTTTGCCACCTCTTCTTAATCTCTTCTGCCTCTGTTAGGTCCCTGCCATTTTGGTCCTTTATCATGCCCATTTTTGCATTAAACGTTCCCTTCATCTCTCCAATTTTCTTGAAAAGATCTCTGGTCCTCCCTATTCTATTGTTTTCTTCTATTTCTTTGCACTGTTCATTTAAGAAGGCATTCTTATCTCTTCTAGCTATTCTCTGGAATTCTGCATTCAATTGGGCATATCTATGTTTTTCTCCCTTGCCTTTCGCTTCCCTCCTTTCCTCAGCTATTTGCAAAGCTTCCTCAGACAGCCATTTTGCTTTCTTGCATTTCTTTTTCTTTGGGATAGTTTTGGTTGCTACCTGTTGTACAATGTCGCGAACCTCTGTCCATAGTTCTTCAGGCACTCTGTCTATCAGATCTAATTCCTTAAATCTATTTGTCACCTCTACTGTATATTCAACAGGGATATGATTTAATTCATACCTGACTGGCCTAGTGCTTTTCCCTACTTTCTTCAGTTTAAGCCTAAACTTTGCAAGGAGAAGCTCATGGTCTGAGCCACAGTCAGCTCCTGGTCTTGTTTTTACCGACTGTATAGAGCTTCTCCATCTTTGGCTGCAGAGCATATAGTCAATCTGATTTCTGTGTTGACCGTCTGGTGATGTCCATGTGTAGAGCCGTCTCTTGGGTTGTTGGAAAAGAGTGTTTGCTATGACCATCGTATTCTCTTGACAAAATTCTATCAGCCTGTGCCCTGCTTCATTTTGTACTCCAAGGCCAAACTTGCCTGTTATTCCAGTTATCTTTTGGCTTCCTACTTTAGCATTCCAATCCCCCATGATGATAAGGACATCATTTTTTGGTGTTACTTCTATAAGGTGCTGTAGGGCTTCATAGAACCGGTCAATTTCATCCTCTTCAGCACTGGTGGTTGGGGCATAGACTTGGACTACTGTGATATTGAATGGTTTGCCTTGGATTCGAACTGAGATCATTCTGTCATTTTGAGGATTGTATCCCAGTATTGATTTTCCTACTCTTTTATTGACTATGAAGGCTACTCCATTTCTTCTGAGGGATTCTTGCCCGCAGTAGTATACCTGATGGTCATCTGAATTAAATTCACCCATTCCTGTCCATTTTAGTTCGCTGATACCTAAGATGTCGATGTTCAGTCTTGTCATCTCTTGTTTGACCACGTCCAGCTTTCCTTGATTCATGGATCTTACATTCCAGGTTCCTATGGAGAAAAAATCTTTACAGCATCGGACTTTCCTTTCACCACCAGACATATCCACAGCTGAGCGTCCTTTCGGCTTTGGCCCAGTCGCTTCATTCTTTCTGGCGCTACTAGTACTAGCCCTCTGCTCTTCCCCAGTAGCATATTGGACGCCTTCTGACCTGAGGGGCTCATCTTCCAGCGTCATATCGTTTTGCCTTTTGGTACTGTCCATAGGGTTTTCATGGCAAAGATACTGGAGTGGGTTGCCATTTCCTTCTCCAGTGGATCACGTTTTGTCAGAACTCTCAGCTATGACCTGTCCGTCTTGGGTGGCCCTGCACGGCATAGCTCATAGCTTCATTGAATTACGCAAGCCCCTTCACCACGACAAGGCAGTAATCCATGAAGGGGCTGTTTAGGATAATCAATGGTAATTGATCCCAAAGTTTATTTGGATTTGAGGAAAGACCTGTCTGTCACCAAAACCCATATTCTTCTCTCACCATTTATTGCCAAGATATTCTATAAGAACAAGCAGGAAAAATGAGCTTCCTGTAAGAATGTGAACTGAGAATAGAAGAAAGTAGAGCCTTCAGCCCCATCTTGATTTTTTAAAAAAACACACCCAACTATCTGTAAATACGTAGGTCACAATAATTTGGAGTACAGCCTTCATAAAATATATGTTATTAGAGTGGTGAAAAATGGGATGTGTATTAAACCATCTTCTAAAATCTGGCTAGAGTGGAGATGGACTCGCTATGAAATCCATAGATAACAGGCATCTGAGATGTACCCAATAAGAGTCACCTTTTTCAGATTCAGACCTGCAGGGGGAAAAAAGATTGAGAAAACAGCTGCAGACAAGCAATCCAGAACTGCACTGTGCTATTTCGGACTTTTTCATAAAGCCTGAAAGAGTACTGTACTGTAAAATATTAGCACCCTGGGAAATAACTGGGCCAGCAGAAGCTGGATATTTTTATGAGCTTCATGTTCCTCTGCCACAAGCTGGCTGATATAATTAAACACAGAGACCTTATTGTTGATAAAGAGTCAATGCCTGTGGTCTGACACATGCAGTAGGTATGTGCTTTTGCATGTAAACATTTTTTGTCATTAATTTTGCAAAAATTGCTTCCACACAATGTGTGATAAGCCTTATGGAAGATAAAATTCCTTCTTACTCTTGTTATAATATAAGTTGGCACATTGGCCTTTTGAATATCAGCACCTTTCATGCAACAAACAACAGAACAATTGAACTATGATTTTATAAGGTCAGAGTGCCACTTAAAGGAACCAGGAAGGATTCATTATAATATGTTGAACTGTAATCTTTAATGTCTATTCTAAGAAACAAATAAACTGTGTGTAATTGCTAGAAGTATATGAGTGATATAAATGGGGGAAAAAAATCTAAGTCAGTAACATTGGGGAGGGGAGGGAGAGAGAAAACATCTCATCAGCACATCTACATTATTCAAAAATTAACTCTTGTGGACAGAAAAATTGTCACATTATGTTTCATTCCCTAGACAGAACAAAAGTATGCCTTTGATGGAATGAGTAATCTATCTTTATAGAGATCATTAGGTTCAAGACAGCTGGTAAAAATATAATAGGATCTTGCTTGTCCTGCATAAAATTTCCTGAAAAGACAAAACTGAAGCTCATTTCCATTTGAATGGACAAAAAATGTTTTCAGAATTCACTGCTGGAGTCTGGGAGATGTACTGATATTTATTTATAAGCGCCTGTACATTTTTCCATACATTTGCAAATAATTTATCACAGAATAAAAAATAATGCTTGTCATTTCATTATCCACTTAGCAGGATAAGGCAAAGGAACAGGCTTGTTCAGAATGAGCATTATGATAACAGGAAGTTGCATTCTTTGCATTTCATATGAGCCAGAATTTCAGATCTGGACCTTGTTCAAATAAATGACTTTCAGTTAAAAAAAATGGGGGGAAAAGAACTAGTGTAGATATGTCTAATAGGATATTTTTTCATTAGTGTTCCTTAAAGGCAAGCTGTGCTTCAGATTCAATTCCAGAAGTGCACTTCAAAAATTACAAGAGTGCAGATGTACCAACCTGTCTGAAACTTTTAAAGTGAAGATAGGACTGCTCTACAGAACCACAGACATTTGTATCTCCATGTGGTGTAGCTTTCTTTGAGGATTACATCAGAAATGTTGCACACACCAGCCTATCCATGTCTCTCGCAACTCTTACCCCACATTACATCAAGAACAATGTTGACTTGTGTGAAGGACGGGAAGGCTATTCAAGCAAATTAGTCCAAAATTTCCGAGAGGACAAATTTCAGTAAACATATGATTATATGTTGTTAACTGAGTTGTGTTCATTCTTTTCCGATTAATTTAATTTGTTGAATTTCTCTGGGCAGAAATAGGGAAGGAGCAGTTCAGGAGTAATCATTGCTTCCTGCATACAATGTGTGTGTGTGTGTGGGGGGGGGGGTTGTTTGTTTTTGCAGGACCAAAAATATGACTAATTGTATCCTACTGTCATGGATTTGTCTAACAGAAGTTTATTATCTCTGCCCAGCTTTCCAAAATTTTTTTTCTTCTGAGCACTGAACAGGGAAAGTTTCTTATGATTAATCAACTGATTAAATTTATTAAATTTACTGATTAAATCAGAAATATTCTCCACCCCCACCCCCACACATGCAGCTTTCCCCTATTGCTACACATGCATCTTAGTTTAATAGCCCATGGGAAGCCTTTCTGGAGTGCTTTAATTACAATTGTACCTCTCCAAACAGATGTAAACTTCTTTACCCAAATGATGCTCTTTCTTTCTCTCCATCTCTTGATTTCCTTATGCATCAATCTGACTTATTACATACCTGAATAAAAAATAAATTATTCTGGCAGAAGCTAAATAGAGAAGCTAAAGATAATGAAATATTAATAAACTACTGATACGTTTGAAAGGAATGTCTAATATTAGCTCTTGGCCTCTATTTCTATTTTAACGGTTGTAGCCATTTGTTCAGAAGAACTGATATGAATTTATTTTTCAAGTTCTCCTTACAGTCAAGATTTCATTTCCTTCAGATATACTACAAAAGCTTTTAACCATCCAGGGAGAGACTGCAATGAGCTAGTCAACCTGACAAAGAAGGAACAGTGCTGTTTTGGGTATGGCTTTTGGACAACCCAAAGAAATACAACAAAAAGAAGGTCGATTAAAGAAGGTGGATGAGAATAAAAAAGGAGATGAAATGAAAGAACAGGTAATAACAGCAGAATTGGTGAAGTAAAGGGCAAGGAAGATTAAAAATTGGTCAGTACCAGGTGAAGATGAATTGCATAGTTTTATATTAAAGCATCTGACTGGTCTACATCCATTCATTGCCAAGCATTTTAACATACTGTAAGAAGGTGGAATTGAAAAATAGCTAACATTTGGCAAAATCTACCTGAAAATGAAAAATCCAGCAATAGCAGAGGAACAAAAGAATGGCTTCTAACTGAAAAAAAATATTTTGGAAAACAGCCAGAGAAGGAAGTCCAACTTGAATGTAGCTTGGATTTCAAGAAGACATTCAACTCTCTATCACATGCTTGAATAATCAAGTACCTTGAAATAACAGGGGTTAGAAAAAAAAATCAGACATTTGTGCAAAGATCAAGGACATGGTAGACAACACAGTTGCTGGTCAATGATGATAGACTGGGACAGGTTAATCCAAGAAAGGAATTTTTCAAGAAAACTCACTGTCACCTCTACTGTTTGTCATTGCACAGTTTCCTCAGTCAGCAATATTGAACAAGTCAGGCCATGGCTATCCAAAACATCTGACAGGCTATCCCATCTCCTTTCCACAGATAATCTTAAACTGTATAGAAAAACACCAGCTGGAATACAATTGCCATGGAGATTAGACTGGATGAAAGTACCATCAACAGGAGAAAATTGTGAAAGGAATTAATATGCCCTAAGGAAATCATATCAAGAGTCTGGATGTACAAGGTCACTACAAATACCTGAGCATCCTTCAAGCTGATAACATTAAGAACACTGAAGCATCTACTGAAATGTGTAATGTTTGGGGCCTTAAATATAGATTGAATTCCTTTACATACCTTAGAATAATTATTCCTAAGAAGATGTCTACATTTGCAGAAATAAATACTTCTAACTATTTATCTTGGATTAATATTGCTCTTAATAGCTAGTTAAAATACCAGTGAGGCTTTAGGGGAAAATAACAGTTCTTAAAATCAGTATCATTGCTATACTGAAAGTGACATCTACTGTATGTTAGTAACTGCTAAGTTTTTTTATGTGATAGGCAACATCTAGTAGCAAAAAAAAAGGAGAACCAATGCTGAACTGCATAGGCAGCAGAAACATTTATTCCTAGTTCATGTATGTATGCATTTTATTTGCCAGATTTAAATACCTTTTGATATCTTTACCATGTATTCTTTACCATTTAATAACTTTGCCATGTATCTTTTGTTTCCTCAGCAGAAAAGACAAAGTTTGTTGAATATTAAATATGCATCTTTTGATTTTAAAATTTATTTAGTCCAACAAAAAAAAAATATTTTTTGAAGGTACCATTGGGTGCTTTGGAAAAGTTGTATTCATCTTCATTATTTTTAAAAATATATGAAATAATGGAAGGGCCATTGACAGATGCATTTGGGGATCATTCCATCAGGGTTTATAAAACTGACTAATAGAGTGTTGGGAAGAAAAATAAGATTAAGTTATTGATATAAAATGTTAAGGTATATATCCCAAATTTGGAACTCAGTCATATTCATGTTATTCTGATTCAGTGACACATGGTTGTTGTTAGCTGCGAAGTCGTGTCCGACCCATCGCGACCCTATGGACAACATTCCTCCAGGCCTTCCTGTCCTCTACCATCTTCTGGAGTCCATTTAAGCTCACGCCTACTGCTTCAGTGACTCCATCCAGCCACCTCATTCTCTGTCGTCCCCTTCTTCTCTTGCCCTCGATCTTTCCCAGCATTAGGCTTTTCTCCAGTGAGTCCAGTGACACATGGACTATACTTTAAAACATTTGTTCTACTTTCATAAGAAGACACTGTCATGCAGGATTTTTAAAGCTTGAATTGATGAAATGTATAGATAGTATTCAACTTGAACTATTCCTTCAGTGACCTTTCAAAGTTACAGCGGTGCTGAACAAAAGGATTTATGACCAGTCCCTGAAGTTATAACCATTGCAGCATCCTCTTCATTATTTGATCAATAAGGGATGCTTGGCAGCCTTCCCATACTTTAGGAGCAAGGAGTATTTAAACTCTGCCCCCATCTCTGCCCCTTTGGCCCCTGGTACTCTGGACCCCTCGGGCTTCTGGGTGCACTGTGGCTCTGAAGCTGCAAGCAGTTCCTGAGCCACAGTGCAGCACCCATCACAATACAAATTCTGGCCCCAGCCTGGCCCAGAAGCGTGGCCCAAAGCCACAGCCACCCCAGCCCTGTCCCAGCTGAAAACATCTTTGCCACACTGCACAGCAAGGCTCCTGACACCTTGCGCTCTACCACCTTAGATGACCTTTGCCATCTTCTTGCTCCCACTGCTGACCAAGCATGGCTGACCTGGCCATTCTCAAGGTAGCTGGTGGCCGCAGGTTTTCTTCATGAGGTCATGAGGAAGTTTCATGGCAGTTTTCTCATAAAACCTGGAGTGGATGTCCTCATGTGATCTATTGCCTTTTGGGGCTCAGGTTAAACTCTTCCCAAGAAGAGTTACAAATATATACACTCTTATTTTTGTTTGTTTGAATTTGCAGTATACACAAACACACACACAAGCAGAATTAGGCTCCTATGCATGGATCTACTAGTCTACTTTTAGAGATCATTCTTTGTGTATAATACTGAAAGACAGTATTACATCAAATATTAGCATTATTTCTAAAAAAAGTAAAGTTTAACCCAATGTTGCTTTAACTGCTGAAGTTATCATGCATATGTGTTTCAGACTTCACTGGGATTTTCCACTCCAGAGTATACACCTATTTAATAAATTATTTTAAAAAGTTAGTTTCTAAGTTGTCTTGGGGAACTTTGATCTTTCGGAAGGCAAAAGTCAACTTAAAAAAAGTATACAAATGAAATTAAAACAATTACTGAACATGCATGGAACCATTTCGGCTCAGGATAAAAGATTATGATGTTAAGAAGTAGCAAGTTGTTTTCACGTGAAATGTTTTGTTATTAGAAATCTCTCTTTCATCCTATATGTGAGTCTCTCATTGCAATCACGTGTCTCTGCTCTCATTAGATGAAATGTCTCCTTGGGTTTCAGCCACCAACTTTCAGCCAGTCTGCCTACCTGCTAAGCTGCAGTAGACCAAAAGATTTCCAGAAATATGTTTCCTACACATCATTTAATCCCTGATATGATACTATTAAGAATTTTGATCTAATGGTTAAGGCATCAGGCTAGAAACCAGGAGAATGCAAATTCAGATCCTGTCCATAGTCTGCCTTAGACATGAAATCCATCTGGGTGACTTTGAGCCAGTCAGTCTCTTTCATCTCAAATCACCTCACAGGGTTGTTGAGGGGAAAAGAGGAGGAAGGAATGTTGGGTACGTTTGCTGACTTGAGCTATTTGTAAAAATAATAAAAATGGGATAAAATATCGTTAGGCACACTGATTGAAATTAAATATGTTTTTTTAAAAAAAAAATCAAGGAAACTATGGTTATAACAAATCATGCAAATGGCTCTATAAGTTGAAACAGAATTTGCTTTGTTTTCTTTTTGCATTCTGTCTTATGTAAGGTTGTAATGCTTTAAAAAGAAAAACTGAAGTGAAGCATATACAGAGGTAAAACTTTTAGAAAAAGTTGTTTAAACATTAAAGCTGTTTTAAATATCTTCCTTTGGTCTATAGTTGCACCTCAAATTGCAGCTAAGATTTACATATTTTCATCCTGATTCATTCCAAGATAGGCAACCATGTAGGTCAAAAACATACATACATACATACATACATACATACATACATACATACATACAAACATACATACATGTTCTCACCATTCTGAATTTTACAAGGAACAGGGCAGGATTGTATCCCCATCTTATCCCAGGGATCATTTGAAGAGGCAATGTTTTCTTGTTTGATTTCAAAGAATTTCAAAGGTCTTTTCAAACTACAATGCATTCTTAGGATATATTATTTGGAGAAAAGCACTTGGAGACTTCTTGGATATTTGTACCCATTGTCATCCCTTAAAACACTTCTCTCCAAATTGACCTGGCCCAACTTGACCCACTTTTGAAGAGTTTCCTTGATAAGCTATGCAAACGTAAGCTCCTGGAAATTGCATGTCTCTGGTTTGGTCCAAAAGACCTTGTCCAACTGATGCCTTTCGGTGTCCATTCTCTGTTGATATGCTGGCATTTCCCTGCCCCACCTGAAGGAAACTCCTTGCTATAATTTGCTTCTAAAAATCATAACAATCAAAACCAACAGGACTTGAATGCTTGTGTACTTTTTTTCTACTCTTTAAATTAAAAACAGAAAATCTTGAATGGGAACTGTATTTATTGGCTTCTTGAAAAAGAGGAAGAAACCACTAGTTGCTAGAGACAAATTACTCTACTACATGTTATTTTTAACTTCCATGTTAGGGTCAACAATTAGTGCACTCACAAAACATTAAAATTTGAAATAGGCAAAAAAATCTATACTACTACTACTACTACTACTACTACTACTACTACTCACTATATTTCTCTAGGAAAATCCACGGCCTTTTTTCTGTTGGCCAGTAGGCCTATTTCCAATTTGAAGAACAATTTTCTCACTAACACCACATGGTTGCCATAGTAATTGTTCCTCACAGGATCACCATTTACTAAAAGGCCAACTGGTGAAGCTGTTCCCCACCTTCTCGTTTGCCTGCCAGCATCTTCCCTCCCACTTCAGCTTCCTTTTCTGAGCAACTGGGCATTCCTTCCAACCCCAACCCTAACCCTAATCCTAACCCTTATTTTTAAAATAGCTGTGTGGTGGTCAAGACGCTACTGGAAATAGATATGATTGATAATGATATGCTACAGCCTGCTAATCCCCCTTTTTTTCCCCCTAGGCTGAATTATATTCTGAAGCCAACTAGAAATCATGTGGCCAGGGAGTCTGGCTGATGCCAAAAATATTACCCTAATGCAGGGGTCCCCAACCCCTGGGGCCATGGACTAGTACTGGGCCATGGCTTGTTTGGAACTGGGCCACAGAAGTGGCAGGCGAGCACACAGAGCTCCTTTTGTGTAAGCACCTGCCTGCTGCTTTTGCAAATGGAGATGCATGTCTGCATGCACTCACCTGCTGCTCTCCTGGAGCCATCCCCTCCTCCCCCCCACACACACAACTGGGTCTGCAAAGCCAGAAAGTTGGGGACCACTGCCTTAATGCAAGGAAACATTAAGAAGCTCTTTGTCATTAAGTACAACATTTGAGGAATAAACCTCAGGGCTGATTTGTTTTTTTTAACATCAAAATAAAGGAAAGGAGGTGGGAAAGGAAACATGATGATTCCAAAGATACTGAGAAAAATATAAACATGGTTTTAAAATCAATGTTCTTAGTTGGTTCCTGTAAGGGGTGGGGTGTGTACATATGTGCCCACATAGTGGAAGGACAGGCAGTGGAGAAGTAACATAATCAGTTTTGTGCATAAACACCCATTAGAGGCACCCTAAGTATAATTTAGATTCTCTCCTGGTTCTCTGAGCTTTCAGAGTCTGCAGACAACCATGCTTTATGTTGCATTATCATTTTGATGGAATGAGCAGGGTCAATACTGTCACATTTTTGCCTATTCCCACCTTCATTCAGGGACAGAGAATTATTCTAAAGCCAATCATCAATCAATGGATGTAATCAACCGCTTTAAACTTCCTTGCCATCTTCATGTAGTTTGTTTTTCGTGTAACAAAATTTAAATATCAATGTGTTGGATTTGGGGTTTGTTTGTTTTTCCTCTTTGCTTTTTTTTTTCCAGCTTTACTTGGTAGTCTTCCTGCATCCTCTTTAAGATAGTAAAAGGCCGACAAGGATTTGAAATGTGTTTGGTGATTAAAAAGATCATTGCAGTAGATTGATTCCAGAGATTACATCATTCCCACTCCAGGACCTTTTGCTGTGTGAATTCATTTACATATAATTGTATATCCATTATTGCTACACCTCACATACTCCCACTAACTTTATTTCCATTCCAGAGGTTAATAGCTTTCTGAATAAATTTAATAAAGGCACACCAACAATTGACACTAAAAACAAGCAAATAAATTTTGGATATAAATATAAGAGCTGCTGACAACCAATACAGTATGTCATAAATAAACAACACAAATCAAGTTGCATAATGTAAGTCTTTCTGGTAGTGCAGAGAACAACCTATAATGTGTTGGTCTGCTGGTACCATAGAAATAGCCAGGTACAGGGAAAGAAGAGATGGCAAATGAGATTGATGAAATATACAGAATCCACACAAACTACGTGAGAAGAAATAACTTACCCAAAGAGGTACATATCAGATTTGTGAAGAAGTCAATTAGGGATGAGATTTTGCACAGAAAAAGGGACGACCCAATAGAATACAAAGGTAAACAACTTACTGTCCTCAAACAAGTCCCTAGGAGGGTAAGAGACCTGAGAAGGCCCTACCAACATATTACATCAAAATTAATAAGACAAAACATCAATTTTAGGTGGCTGATACTAGAAGGGATTCTGGTGACCTGGCAAGAAAAAAGATATAGGCTAGATTCAATTGACAAAGCAAAAGAGTTTTTCCAGCAGCATCTAGGCAATGAAGATGAACTAGAAGAAAGAGAGTTAAGAGAAGAGAACAATACATAGAGATATAATAGAAAGACACGAGAATCACAAGGCAAAGAATGGGAAACAGAAAGAAGAGAAAAAAATGAGAATGAACTATGACAATGATGATGAAAGTAGACACAACGAACTCAAGGAAGATAGACCGACAAGAGCGACAAGATCAAAACAGAGGCAGTAATGTAGAAATATTAACAGTATTATCATTAAAGGTAAATGGACTAAGCTCCCTGGATAAGTGAAATATAATTTTGAATAAGCTCACTAAGAGAAACTTAGATATACCGGTAACAATTCTACAAGAAACACATATAAAGACTCAAGATCAGGATCTACTAAACTACCCTAAGTTAGGAATCAAATTTGTATCGCTTTCACAACAGAAGAAAGGAGGAATTGTGATATATGTTAAAGAAAGAATCCCAGCAAGACAAATCTATCAAGATGAGGAAGGTAGAATACTGCTTATTGAAATTTCCCTGAATAAAAAAAAGTCGCCCTGGTAGGAATTTATGCCCCCAATGAAAAACAAAGACAATTTTATAAGAAACTGCATAAGGTTATTGCTGATATGGAATATGAGAACATTTGTATAATTGGTGATTTTAATGCAATTATAGACAGAGAATTAGATTATAAGAGTGAGGAAGTAAGGAAACGAACCAGGAGAATATTACCTGGTACTTTTTTTAAAATGGCGGAAGAATTAAATATTCAAGATAGTTGGAAGGAGAGAAATCTGAATGAAAAGCAATTTACATACTATTCAGGGCGGCATCAATCATGGTCCAGAATTAATATGGTCTGGACAATGAAAGAATTAAATTCAGATATTGATGACATAGTAATAGACATTAATACTTGGGCAGACCATAATCCCATTATAATTAAATGGAAAGAACAGAAGACAACAACAAGGAGGTGGACTCTAAAAAAGTCCACCTCTACTTATTATTGCATATTTTAACCGCAGCAAGATTGGCATATGCCCAAAAATGGAAAAGAAAGGAAACCCCCACTGAAGAAGAAATAATAAATAAAATTTTATCCTGCTCCGAAATGGACAGGTTAACCCTAGAGATTAAAAATAAAACTGAAATAGAGTATTATGAAATTTGGCAAAATTTGTACGATTGGTTAGAGATAAGGAGGATCGCTGAGATGACTATTATAACGTAAGGACTTCTTATTAGCACCTATATCAGGACACAACTGAAAGATATGTAAATATAACGTTGACGACTGAAAGACAGTTTACCAAAAAAACTTACAGGTGTTATATGTACAGTTTGTTATACTCTGTCCTGTCATAGAATGTATTTTAAGTTTCTGTTTTTCTTTCTGTAACATAAGGTAATTCTAATAGTAGTGTTGTAGCCAGAGAAGTTGAATCATGTCCGTTTTTGTTTTTAAATGTACATTTAATAAAATTTTCTAATAAAAAAAAGAAAAGAAATAACCATGCTTGGGTATATTGTAGAATGTCAGATCAAAAGCCAAATAGCAACAGCAAGAGTATATAGGCTTATATGCAACCCCGTAGCACTTCACAGCACTCTCTGAACAGCAGTTTACAATGTAGAAGCATTATTTGCATATTACCCCCAACCATCTGGGTCCTCATTTTACCAACCTCCGAAAGATGGAAAGCTGAGTCAACCTTGAGCCCATCAGGATCAAACTCCAGGCTGTGGGCATAGTTTGCCAGCAAAGCCACACTTAACAACTGCACCATCAAAGAAACAACCAGATATATTGTTTGGCTGCATTGGTATCTGACTGCGTGAGTACTTAAAAATACTTAAAAATAAGAATTCTAATGTTATAATCTCTTAGGCACATGGAACTGTTCAAAGATTCCTTTGTCTCCTCTCTTACCATTCTTATTCTTTTCCTCTTCAGAAGTGTCCTCTCCTTCTTATCTGAGTGCAGGAGATGGATGGTATCATGGACTGTTCACATGTTTTTTTTATGTTTTATGTCAATTTTCCCCACATAGGACCTCACGTCTGAGATGAAAAAAAAAAAAAAAAAACAGCAGACAAGGGGAATATGAGGGCGGGCTTGGAGGAGAGTACCATGAACAAGGGTCTCAAAAAAAGTATTTATTGTGTAGTGGGTTCTCAACCGCATGGCAATACAAAGGGTTCAGCATGGCAGTTCTTTATTAGTGGAAGTACTGAACAGAACAATAGAGGTTACCTGTGCCCCTTATATCCCTGGCCAGGTACGCTCACGGCCAATCCCTTTATCTGGTTTTCCCGCCAAGCGCTAGCCAGCCAATCCTGTCACAGTACAGCGCCACCTGGTGGTGTCAGTGAGCCACTGCTTGTGTTCATTCATCCCCATACATAACAGTATTTTACCCGTTTTTCTTCTTTAGCCAAAAAAAAAGGCTTTTCTTCATTTCACTTAAGCCATTCTACTATGAAATAGCAGCCACGGGACTGCTAATTGTAACTTTGCCATTGCTTGAAATGGTGGTGATGCTTTTTTGTTTTTTTTTCTAAAAAATGGTGGAAAATCACACATACGCAGAGTCTTCAGCTGCTTTCTTTTTCATGACCCATTATTTAAAATGCACCCTTCCACATTTTTCACAGCCTGAAAATGGTTATTGTAAGAGGGGGAGGGGTTCAGCCGGGCTCCTCTTTCGTGTGCTCATAGAAAGGAAATGCATTTCACACA
Source organism: Vipera berus (assembly GCF_964194415.1). NCBI lineage: Eukaryota > Metazoa > Chordata > Lepidosauria > Squamata > Viperidae > Vipera > Vipera berus. The sequence goes on from NC_138202.1 coordinate 210,916,096, forward strand.
TTTTTAGGTCCTCGTCAATTTTACCACTCATCTTTTCTATTGGCCACCTTATTATCTTGTCAGGTATTTACTTCCAGCTTTTGAAAACTGGCAAAGCCATTTATTTGTCTATTTGTGCAATAATCCAATTTTCCTGACCTCTCAATCAGCAGCTATGCAACACCAAATTTATAGCAAAATGAGAAATGCAAGGGAGGGAGGGAGGGGATTGGAAGTGAACCAGCAGGCCTCAGACAATCAACCTAATTAGTAACTTACTTATTTGCATGGGACTCACAGCTATCAAATCTAGGCAAGAGTCTTCATTAGGAATTATAATAATGCAAGAGATTTCTAGTTTTGAAAAGCTATTGAAAACTTGAAATTGTCCTTGTTTAAAAGAGAAGTCATCTTCTGTTATAATGATGGCTTAGGGCAAGGAGAGAATTTTCTCTGTGTTAATCCAAAGCTAAATTTTAAAAGTATTTCCCAAATGTAATTAGCCTTTTATTATTTCCAAAGACCCAGATCCTATTTACATAATAAAATGGAAGGCTACGTATTTCTGTGCCTCTGGCTGCACCCTTAGGTCCTGCTAATGCTGTCTTACAGTGTCCACAAGCAACAGATTTGGAACACACTTTATTAGGAGAAAATACTTTTGCTTTTGTTCCTGCCAAACAAAAGGAAAATAAGAGAAACTGAAGGTGACAAGAGGTCATCAGCATGAGTAATAGTCAGAAATTTGAAAGAACCCATTGAAGAAATGAAAGCATCCTAAAGATTCATAAAAAATGAAGCATAGCTCAAAAAATAAAAAAAGAACAGCCCATAAATGTGCACAAAAGAATACAGAGAGGTAAGGAATGCCAAAATACATAAGCTTATCTCTATTTTTAAGAGGTGAAAAAAGGAGGAAATCAGCTACGATTGCTGAATGACCCAAGAATTAAAGGAAATTAAATGTGCATTAATACTTTAATCTGTCTTCAGTATAGATGTAGAATGAATATTGGCACGAAAATGCTTGGGGGATGAAGTGAAAGCTAATGGCAAGAGATAGAATTTCAGGCTAGACTGGCATACTGAAAACAGATTTGGGGTCACCCAGCTGGTTTTCATAACTAAGGCAGAACTAGAACTCATGGTCCCCTGGTTTCCAGACTAATATCTTAGCCACCACACCAAACTGGATCTTTGACATCAGAGACACCATATTGTGGAACAGAAATGCAAAAGAATATCTCCCTTTCTCCATTGTCTTTTTTTTATTCTGACAATGATTATCTGACCATGCAAAACTGTAGGATCAAATGATCACTGCTAGAAGAAAAAGAAAAAGGAGAAAGGGAACTTCTTGTGCCATTGTGGTGCCCATGGAATCACTCTAAAGGGTTTAAAAAGTTCAGATATTGACTACCAGCAAGGTGAGAGAATTTTCCCAACACCCCATAATTCTGGGTCAACTTGGTTTTTCATTACCCTTCATATGCTCTCCTTTATTTTTACCAGAAAGCCTCCATAAAAGAGGTAAAATCCAAAATGTAAGAAATATTTGGGACCCCACTAGTTACTACAATGGCTAGTTCTTTGAATGTTTCCATGCATTATTCAGAGATAGAGATGAACTCTTGGTGGCTACTTCAAATGCCCCAACATAGTTGAATTAAACAATGGTACTAACTAAAATGTATTTATCCCATCATTCTTTATTTTCAAATGTAAACAGAAGCTGGCTGCTTTAATTTATTCAGAGTCCTACAGTATAAAATACAGCGATAATGCAAGAAGACATTTTTTTTAATGTCAACAATTCCTAAACATTAAAAATCAGGTCTGCATTTAAGTTCAGATTTAAATGAATGGAAAGTACTGAGGATTCTGGAAAACTCAGCTCAAGCAAAATTTCCCAAGAAACACCAAGTTAAATTTTATTATTTATCATTTACTATTAAGATTCATTCCCCCACTTGAACTTTCCTCTATGCATACCCTAATCTTCACGTGTAAGTTCTTATAATTTAAAGCTTGTTAACATCAGATGCAAAATTCTCAATTATTTTTTGACACCACATTATAATGATGTGCTATAGGTATATGCATAGATATCTTAAAAGAGAAAAATAAGCAATAGTAAGGGAAGGTGAGGAAAAGATGGTTACTCCAATCCCTATAATTCACTCATAACAATTAATGATGTGAATAATTTAAAATGAAGAGTTAAAATTACCAGATGCTAGAGAAAGAAATACTTCATCTCTTCATTTAAACCTTTACTAAGAATCTGCAAGGCAATAGTAAAAAAAAGAAAGTTAAGTATTTAAGGATTTCCTATCTTATTTCTTAGCAGTTCGAGGATTTCTCTGCCTGTTTAAATCCCTCTGGCAGCTGGGAGGGAGAGTGTGAACATATTGGATATTTCACGTTTTTTGATAATATTAGTATCAGTGATCCCCAAGACTTTCGGGCAAACATTAAATGCCAGTTAACCATTGCTTCTCTGGCTTCAACTAACATTAAGTGATGGTCTGTTTCATGAGGTGATTTATATGCTATTTTTTTTCTTTTTTAATAAATGTACAGACATTTCTAAAATACTGTATTCACTTTGTCATTATGGGGTGTAGATTAATGAGAAAAAAGAATGAATTTCAACAACTGTAGAATCAGGATGCAGCATAACAAAACTGACAAAAGTGAAGGAGGGGTTCTGAATATTTTCTGAATGCATTGTATATACTGCTTTATAATGCTTTACAGCTCTCTCTAAGTTGTTTACAGAGTCAGCACTTTGTCCACAACAATCTGGGTCCTCATTTTACCAACCTCAGGAGGATAGAAGGCTGAGTTAACCTTGAGCCAGTCAGAATCGAACTGCTGGCAGTGAACAGTGAGTTAGCCTGAAATACTGCATTCTAACTGCTGTGCCACCAAGAGTCACAAGCATTGTCATTTTTGCTTTAGTCAATTGAGGCTTTCATGTATTTTTGGTAAGATAGAGAAGGTAGTTGTGGATTACTGTACCAGCCTTAGTCATACCCATAACACATGTAGCATTCCCTAGCAGTGAGGAATATACTAATTAACATTGGCATATTTTGGCTAGTTACACAACTAGCACAATTAGCACCCAGTTTTATCCCCAAAGTATTGCAATACTCTATGAAAACCAACTTTTCTAATCTAGAGACTATCTTGCAAGCCAGCATATTGTTAGCTCCATGCCACCACCGGGAGATACATGTAGTGTGTTGATATAAATTCAGGACATCTTTTACCTAAGACATAAAAAACCTTTTCTAAAAAAAAGCATCCTAAGTGTTACTAATAGTGTTCTGAATTATTTTTATTTATTTTTTATTTTAATTCCATTTATATCCCACCCTTCTCCGAAGACTCAGGGCGGCTTACAAGCTTAGCAGTAGCCTTCATTCTATGTATATGCCTGCTTATTAGGGCTTTCACACAAACCCCAAGCGGCATTATTACAAAGTCAGCTTAATTGCCCCCAACAATCTGGGTCCTCATTTTACCTACCTCGGAAGGATGGAAGGCTGAGTCAACCTTGAGCCTGGTGGGATGCGAACCTGCACTAATTGCAGGCAGCTGGTGTTACTTAAGGAGGCATTAGCCCACTGCTCCACCAAGGCTCTTAGCCACAACTGGATCGCTTTGTGCTTCCTCTTTCTTTCCTTTCTGTAAAAAAAAGTGGTAATTAGATTTTACTTAGATACTGCAAACATTCCTTCATTTTCCTCACTAGTTATCTATAAATTATACATGTTATAAAATATCAGCACTCTGTTCACTCCCCCACCCACCCACCCCCACCCCCCCCTTTCTTCTTTTTCTCTTTTTGCCACTTTCAAGTACTGTAATACCAGTACCCTATGTTTTGCACAGTAGGCAAACGTCACACTTGATCCATAGACCTGCCAAGCATGGGGACCTAAACAAAAATAAATTCTAAAAAAAAGCAAAGTTGATCGCTTTCTCTGGACTGACATCTCTTGGTGAAAGGAAACAACCTGGAGCTTTGAGGACTGAAGAAAGAGCCTTCCAAAAGGGGCCTACAGAGTTTCTGAAATGCTTAGGAACCCTACTCTATGGCAGGTTTCCAGATGATAAATCCCATGAAGTAAAGATTTATTAAATGCGGTCTTTCTAAATGTTCATTGAAGATGTGAAGATGCATCTTGAGGAAAATGACTGTAGAAGGATTGCATGACAAATAAGTCTCCAAAATGAGCCATGGTTGGTGCAGTGGTTAGAATGCAGTACTGCAGGCTACTTCTGCTGACTGCTGACTGCCAGCAGTTTGGCAGTTCGATTCTCACTGGCTCAGAGTTGACGCAGCCCTTCCATCCTTCTGAAGTCGGTAAAATGAGGACCCAGATTGTTGGGGGGCAATATGCTGACTCTATAAAACTGCTTAGAGAGGGCTGTAAAGCACTGTGAAGCGGTATATAAGTCTAAGTTCTATTGCTGTTGCTATTGAAAAATGCTTCCCTGACCCGTTCTTCTAACTTTGTTTATTCTAACTCCTTGCCCTTTCTCTCTTCTTTCCACTTTCTTTCTGCCGTTGCTTCCTTCTGAAAAATCTCCTTGACATTTAGCTTTGTGCCTATACAAAATAAATTTTTGAACATTTATTTTGCTGCAATGTTCCCTGCATCTACCCATGGACGTCCAATGTCTAATGTTAACCTTTATTTTCCTTTCAAATCTGACTCCAGGCCAAGGGTAGACAAATTTCTTGTTCCAAGGGTTGGAGTTTTTCTTAAACAACCTTCTTAAAAAATAGTCTCCAAAAGGGAGCAGAGAGTTTGGTGGTTCACAATGATATCAGCAAGGAGGACATGGCTGAAAGTTTTGTTCTTTTTTCCCCAATGATGGGAGAGAGGTTTTTATTTTTATTTTTTTTAAAAAAAATAATGCTTCAGGCGCTTATCATACCAGCTTTATTTTATTTTTAAAAAATGAAAATAAATATTTTGTGAAAGTGATAGCACTGCTATACCTCAAGCACATGTCAGAAACTTACCAACAGACTATTAAAACCATAGTTTTAACTGAGAAACGGTGACTATCCTAAAGCAAACCAAGTCCAAAAATGATAGAGAATTCCTGGAAGCTTCACACTCTGACAATACCATTCAAAGGAGACAATAAACAAGCCAAAAAGGTAACAGAAAGACCAAAACACCAGCAATTACTACTTCAGACAGGAAAAAGATGCAGAGAGTGGTGAGAATGGCAGAAAAGATTATTGGAAGTTCACTTCCTTCTGTCCAGGACATGGCATATAAGCAATGCTTGAGCAAGATCCATAGGATTGTCTGGGACCCTACAAATCCTCTTCACAACCTGTTTTCCTTGTTACCTTTTGGGAGGAGGCTCTGTGGTATCCAAAGCAGAACATCCAGATTCAGTTTTGTTCCATATAGCATCAACCTTGTGAATTCTCAAGTTTCCTATTTCCGCTATATATTCAAAATGGACAGTGACTTATATTTATATTTACATGTATATATATGTGTGTGTGTGTGTGTGTGTGTGTGTGTGTGTGTTTGTGTGTGTGTGTGTGTGTGTGTGTGTGTGTATGTAGATCTTTGGTCATTTGGGTTTTTTCCCGCGTAGAATTGAAGGTGTAGGAGCAACGTTTCGACGGAATCCCATCCGTGATCCTCAGGCTGGTGGCTTCAGCTTCCTTCTTCTGGGAGAAGCATGTGGTAGTGGCTGTTTGTTCCTCTTTTTTAAACTGCCAGAGGTGGTGTGTTCTGTGGGTGGAGGTGTGGTCTGATTGGGTGGGGGATTAGGTGTGTTCTGCACACCTCCACCCACAGAACACACCCCCTCTGGCAGTTTAAAAAAGAGGAACAAACAGCCACTACCACATGCTTCTCCCAGAAGAAGGAAGCTGAAGCCACCAGCCTGAGGATGATGGATGGGATTCCGTCGAAACGTTGCTCCTACACCTTCAATTCTACGTGGGGAAAAACCCGAATGACCAAAGATCTACATACAAACACCCGCGAAAACCTCAGAAAACATATATATATATATGTTATATATATACAGTATATACATATATATATATATATATATATATATATATATATACTGTATATATGTATATATATATATACTGTATAGGTAAAGGTAAAGGTTCCCCCGCACATGCGTGCTAGTCGTTTCCGACTCTAGGGGCCGGTGCTCATCTCCGTTTCAAAGCCGAAGAGCCAGTGCTTGTCCGAGGACATCTCCGTGGTCATGTGGCTGGCATGACTAGACGCCAAAGGCGCACGGAACGCTGTTACCTTCCCACCGGAGTGGTCCCTATTTTTCTACTTGCATTTTTACGTGCTTTCGAACTGCTAGGTTGGCAGAAATATACTGTATATATGTATATATACTGTATATATGTGTATATATATACTGTATATATGTGTATATATATACTGTATATATGTATATATATACTGTATATATGTGTATATATATACTGTATATATGTATATATATACTGTATATATGTATATATACATACTGTATATATGTATATATATATATATTGTATATATGTATATATATATACTGTATATATGTATATATATATACTGTATATATGTATGTATATATACTCAGGGCTTTTTTTTCTCATAGAATGCTCAGAACGGAGTTCCGGCACCTTTTTTGGATGGAACCTTGTAGGATAGGCAAGGCGGGTTGTATGAAATGTGTGAGTTCCGGCACCTTTTTCTTTTACAAAAAAAGCACTGTATATACTGTATATGTATATATATATACTGTATATTGTTGTTGTTGTTAGCTGCGAAGTCGTGTCCGACCCATCGCGACCCTATGGACAACATTCCTCCAGGCCTTCCTGTCTTCTACCATCTTCTGGAGTCCATTTAAGCTCACGCCTACTGCTTCAGTGACTCCATCCAGCCACCTCATTCTCTGTCGTCCCCTTCTTCTATTGCCCTCGATCTTTCCCAGCATTAGGCTCTTCTCCAGTGAGTCCTTCCTTCTCATTAGGTGGCCAAAGTATTTGAGTTTTAGCTTCAGGATCTGGCCTTCTAAAGAGCAGTCAGGATTGATCTCCTCTAAGACTGACCGGTTTGATCGCCTTGCAGTCCAAGGGACTCGCAGGAGTCTTCTCCAGCACCATAGTTCAAAGGCCTCAATTCTTTGGCGCTCAGCCTTTCTTATGGTCCAACTTTCACTGCCATACATTGCAACTGGGAAGACCATAGCCTTGACTATACGCACTTTTGTTGACAGGGTGATGTCTCTGCTTTTTAGTGTGCTGTCTAGATTTGCCATGGCTTTCCTCCCCAGGAGCAAGCGTCTTTTAATTTCTTGGCTACAGTCCCCATCTGCAGTGATTTTGGAGCCCAGGAAAATAAAATCTGTCACTACCTCCATTTCTTCCCCATCTATTTGCCAAGAATTGAGAGGGCCAGATGCCATGATCTTGGTTTTCTTAATGTTAAGTTTCAACCCAAGTTTTGCACTCTCCTTCTTCACCCGCAACAAGAGGCTCTTTAGTTCTTCTTCACTTTCTGCCATTAGAGTGGTATCATCTGCGTATCTTAGGTTGTTGATATTTCTTCCGGCAATCTTAATTCCAACTTTTGATTCATCTAGCCCTGCCTTTCTCATGATGTGCTCTGCATATAAGTTAAATAGGCAGGGCAACAGTATACAGCCTTGCCGGACTCCTTTCCCAATTTTGAACCAATCAGTGGTTCCGTGTCCAGTTCTCACTGTTGCTTCTTGACCCGCATATAGGTTTCTCAAGAGACAAATAAGATGGTCTGGTACTCCCATCTCTTTAAGAACTTGCCACAGTTTGTTATGATCCACACAATCAAAGGCTTTAGCATAGTCAATGAAGCAGAAGTAGATGTTTTTCTGGAACTCCCTAGTTTTCTCCATGATCCAGCGTATGTTGGCAATTTGATCTCTAGTTCCTCTGCCTCTTCGAAATCCTGCCTGTACTTCTGGTAGTTCTCGATCCACATACTGCTGAAGTCTAGCTTGTAGGATTTTAAGCATGACTTTACTAGCATGAGAAATGAGTGCAATGGTGCGATAGTTTGAACATTCTTTGGCACTGCCTTTCTTTGGAATTGGAATGTAAACTGATCTTTTCCAATCCTGTGGCCACTGTTGAGTTTTCCAAATTTGCTGGCAAATTGAGTGTAGCACTTTTACTGCATCGTCTTTTAAGATTTTGAATAGCTCAGCTGGAATACTGTCACCTCCACTAGCTTTGTTGTTGCTCAGCTTTTCTAAGGCCCACTTCACCTCACATTCTAGGATGTCTGGCTCGAGGTCAGTGACCACCTCATTGTGATTATCTGGGACGTTAAGCTCATTCTTGTATAGTTCTTCTGTATAATTTTGCCACCTCTTCTTAATCTCTTCTGCCTCTGTTAGGTCCCTGCCATTTTGGTCCTTTATCATGCCCATTTTTTGCATTAAACGTTCCCTTCATCTCTCCAATTTTCTTGAAAAGATCTCTGGTCCTCCCTATTCTATTGTTTTCTTCTATTTCTTTGCACTGTTCATTTAAGAAGGCATTCTTATCTCTTCTAGCTATTCTCTGGAATTCTGCATTCAATTGGGCATATCTATGTTTTTCTCCCTTGCCTTTCGCTTCCCTCCTTTGCTCAGCTATTTGCAAAGCTTCCTCAGATAGCCATTTTGCTTTCTTGCATTTCTTTTTCTTTGGGATGGTTTTGGTTGCTACCTGTTGTACAATGTCGCGAACCTCTGTCCATAGTTCTTCAGGCACTCTGTCTATCAGATCTAATTCCTTAAATCTATTTGTCACCTCTACTGTATATTCAACAGGGATATGATTTAATTCATACCTGAGTGGCCTAGTGCTTTTCCCTACTTTCTTCAGTTTAAGCCTAAACTTTGCAAGGAGAAGCTCATGGTCTGAGCCACAGTCAGCTCCTGGTCTTGTTTTTACCGACTGTATAGAGCTTCTCCATCTTTGGCTGCAGAGCATATAGTCAATCTGATTTCTGTGTTGACCGTCTGGTGATGTCCATGTGTAGAGCCGTCTCTTGGGTTGTTGGTAAAGAGTGTTTGCTATGACCATCGTATTCTCTTGACAAAATTCTATCAGCCTGTGCCCTGCTTCATTTTGTACTCCAAGGCCAAACTTGCCTGTTATTCCAGTTATCTTTTGGCTTCCTACTTTAGCATTCCAATCCCCCATGATGATAAGGACATCATTTTTTGGTGTTACTTCTATAAGGTGCTGTAGGGCTTCATAGAACCGGTCAATTTCATCCTCTTCAGCACTGGTGGTTGGGGCATAGACTTGGACTACTGTGATATTGAATGGTTTGCCTTGGATTCGAACTGAGATCATTCTGTCATTTTGAGGATTGTATCCCAGTATTGATTTTCCTACTCTTTTATTGACTATGAAGGCTACTCCATTTCTTCTCAGGGATTCTTGCCCGCAGTAGTATACCTGATGGTCATCTGAATTAAATTCACCCATTCCTGTCCATTTTAGTTCGCTGATACCTAAGATGTCGATGTTCAGTCTTGTCATCTCTTGTTTGACCACGTCCAGCTTTCCTTGATTCATGGATCTTACATTCCAGGTTCCTATGGAGAAAAGATCTTTACAGCATCGGACTTTCCTTTCACCACCAGACATATCCACAGCTGAGCGTCCTTTCGGCTTTGGCCCAGTCGCTTCATTCTTTCTGGCGCTACTAGTACTAGCCCTCTGCTCTTCCCCAGTAGCATATTGGACGCCTTCCGACCTGAGGGGCTCATCTTCCAGCGTCATATCATTTTGCCTTTTGGTACTGTCCATAGGGTTTTCATGGCAAAGATACTGGAGTGGGTTGCCATTTCCTTCTCCAGTGGATCACGTTTTGTCAGAACTCTCAGCTATGACCTGTCCGTCTTGGGTGGCCCTGCACGGCATAGCTCATAGCTTCATTGAATTACGCAAGCCCCTTCGCCACGACAAGGCAGTAATCCATGAAGGGGATATACTGTATATATGTGTATATATATACTGTATATATGTATGTGTATATATATGTGTGTGTGTGTGTGTGTGTGTGTGTGTATATATATATATATATATATATATATATATATATATACATATATATATATATATATATATATATATATATATACATATATATATACATATACATATACATATACATATACATATACATATACATATACATATACATATACATATACATATACATATACATATACATATACATATATATATATATATATATATATATATATATATATATATATATATATATATATATATACATATATACATATATAGATAGATAGATAGATAGATAGATAGATAGATAGATCCGGGAGGAAACCCGAATGACCGAAGATCCACATATAAACACCCGCTAAAACCTCAGAAAACATTTATATATATATATGTATATATATATATATACATATATATATACATCTATATATATATGTATATATATATATATGTATATATATATATATATATATATATATATATATATATATATATACATACATATATACATACATTCATATATATATATATATATATACATACATATATACATACATATATATATATATATACATACATACATATATATATATATATATATATATATATATATATATATATATATATATACACACACATATATATACATACACACACACATAGGTACATATGTATATAGCATGTGTACATGTGTGGTACATATGTGTATGGGTAGATATATACTTTCTTTCAAGAGCAGGCAACAGAATTTCATTTTTAATGTGCTCATGGTAAAAAAAATGACAATAAAAGTTATCTTATCTTATCAATCTTATCAATCAACCAACCTACCAAAACCAGTGCCATAAAAAACAGAATAGAAACGCAAATTAAGATAGGCAAGAAAATGGTAAGTGAGCACCTGTCCAGCCTAGATGAGTTCAAATCACCAGGACCAGATGGATTACACCCCAAAGTTCTCAAGGAACTGGCAGACATGATCTCAGAACCACTGAACTATATTTTTAAAAAATCCTGGAGCACTGGGGAACTACCAGAGGACTGGAAAAGAGCTGATGTAGTTTCCATCTTCAAAAAAGGGGAAAAAATAGACCCAGGAAACTATAGACTTTTCAGCCTGACCTCAATACCTGGGAAGATTCTGGAAAAGATAATCAAACAACAAATTAGGAAACACCTTGATGCAAACAAAGTCATCACTAAAAGTCAACATGGGTTTGTCCAAAACAGATCATTGCAGACAAATCTTATTGCATTCTTTGACCAAGTGACAAAATTAATGGACCAGAGGAATGTTGTAGATATAATTTACTTGGACTTCAGTAAGGCATTTGATAAAGTAGATCACAACCTACTACTTGATAAGATAGAAAAATGTGGGTTAGATAGTATCATCACCAGATGGATTAGCTGGCTGAAAGGCCATACTCAGCGTGTGGTCCTCAATGGAACTGCATCTACATGAAAGGAAGTGTGTGGTGGGGTGCCCCAGGGCTCTGTTCTGGGCCCAGTGCTCTTCAATATCTTCATTAATGATTTGGATGAGGGGATAGATGGGGAACTCATCAAATTTGCAGATGACACCAAGCTGGCAGGAATAGCCAAAAGTCCAGAAGATAGGCTTAAGATACAGGAGGATCTGGACAGACTCGAACACTGGGCACTATCTAACAAAATGAAATTCAATGGTGAAAAAGTAAGGTTCTACATTTAGGCAGGAAAAACCAAATGCACAGGTATAGCATAGGTGGTACCTTGCTCAATAGTAGTAACTGTGAGAGGGATCTCGGAGTCCTAGTAGACAATCACTTCAATATGAGCCAGCACTGTGCTGCAGCTGCCAAAAAAGCCAACACAGTGCTAGGCTGCATTAACAGAGGGATAGAATCAAGATCAAGTGAAGTACTAATACCACTTTACAATGCTTTGGTAAGGCCACACCTGGAATACTGCATCCAGTTTTGGTCACCACGATTTAAAAAAGATGTTGAGACTCTAGAAAGAGTACAGAGAAGAGCAACAAAGATGATTAGGGGACTGGAGGCTAAAACATATAAGGAACCTTTGCTGGAACTGGGTATATCCAGTTTAATGAAGAGAAGGATGAGGGGTGACATGATAGCAGTGTTCCAATATCTCAGGGGCTGCCACAAATAACAGGGAGTCAAGCTATTCTCCAAAGTGCCCGAAGGCAGGACAAGAAGCAACGGATGGAAACTAATCAAGGAGAGAAGCAACCAAGAACTAAGGAGAAACTTCCTGACAGTTAGAACAATTAACCAGTGGAAGAACCTGCCTCCAGAAGCTGTGAATGCTCCAACACTGGAAGTTTTTAAGAGACTGGACAGCCATTTGTCTGAAATGGTATAGGGTTTCCTGCCTGAGCAGGGGGTTGGACTAGATGACCTCCAAGGTCCCTTCCAACTTCTTCTTCTTCTTCTTCTTCTTCTTCTTCTTCTTCTTCTTCTTCTTATTATTATTATTATTATTATTATTATTATTATTATTATTATTATTATTATTATTATTATTATTATTATTATCACCCAGATTATCAGAGATTAACACCAAAACTAACAATCAAGAACCAAACAATACCCCAATCAAGGAACTGTCAAACAAGCTAACAGTAAACAGCCCAACCAGAAGAATCACCAAGCCAATAAAATATAAAATGGGAGCAAGCTTCACTCCCTACTAGCATTGATGATGTTACCTAATTTGGGTAATGAAATATCTGCAAAAAAACAATCAAGCTCAGAGAGGACCCCTCATTTCAACCCTGAGCTACATATATTTTCCTCTATAAATATTTCATTATCTTGCTTTAATTATGCAGGCTGAAATCTAGGGAGCTGCCCAAAAAGGTAATTAGAGGTCACAGGCAACCCATGGGCAAATATTGTTCATCTTGTCTAAAGAAAATGGAAAGAAGGATGCCAGCAACAAGCATTGTGATGCACCACAGACTCGCTGAATGGCAATATTCATTCCCAACTGTGGAGCAAACAACCGTAAATTGCAGCTGCAGGCTTGCAGCTCCAACTGGTCTTCTCTGCCAAAAGATCCCTTCTAGGAAATGGAATTATTATAATAAAGTAAAAGATACACTTAGAAGCAGATGACCTAATGCAGTGAGAGGTAAGTGTTGCCAAATTAGGAGTGATAAGGTAAATTATCTCTCTACTGGATTTTTATCAGCCTAGTGTAGGCATAACTAGTCTCTTGAGCTGGAGCTAAGAATTATTTTCTGTTGAATCTCAATAAGCCCTTGAAGATTACTTTTTTTTTTATTTTCTACATCTTTTTAGGCTATCTATTCTATCTGAAGAGTAGTTTAAAAAGAAGGGTTTTATTTACTTACTTACCTACCAGGGCTTATACGTATGCCTCTCGAATCCAAAGAGCCTCTGAGCAGTTTGCATTCCATTTTTTTCAGAAGGAAGATTAAAATACTAAAGCAACATAGCAAAGATCAACAAGCAACAACATAAGCAGTGGTAACAAAAACAAAGCGAAGACAAAAAGACTTCAGGCACTAAAGAACAATGAACATCCTAACATGATCCAGACTTGAGCTAGATCATAGAAGGTCCATGCTGAAGCATGCATATGTCAAAACAATAGGCATCCTGATGTTATAATAGCAACCACATCCTTTTATACATAGATTACAACATCTCTCATGAATACATAAGTCCTGAACTTGCATTGTGATAACCTCACACATGTGTTATCACTTGTTTCCTATCCATCCTCCCCATGGATCTCTGGAGCTTTAGTACTGTAGCTCAGATAGTATTAGCTGGTTGTAATGCCCCTCCCCCATGATTAAAATATAGATTTAATTCTCAGTCTCTGGGGCATTTATTGCTTAGTATCTATCCATCTCGTGTGTGTGTGTGTGTGTGTGTGTGTTAGTTTTGACAAAAGTGCTTTGATGTTCAGGAACTGTTAATGACCAGACACAGCAGTATCCCATTGTGCTGCTTGTATATCCTTAATGGGGATAATTAAATCCACAAATCAGTGCAATTTCCCCCCTTTAGGTATAAATTATACATTTTCTTAACTGTGTTTTCTTAAATAACTCCCTTTTCTATTTCATGTCAGAATTGATAATGTCTGCTTTCCAGAGCCAGCAGACCACAGCTATCACATTCCAACCTTTTATCTTAATAGAATAACAGAGTTGGAAGGGACATTGAAGATCCTCTAGTCTAGTCCAACCCCCTGCTCAAGCAGGAGACTATTCTGTACTATTCCGGGAAAAATGGCTGTCCAATCTCTTCTTTCAAAACTCCAGTGATGGTGCACCCACAACTTCTGGAGGCAAACAGTTCCATTAATTAATTGTCCTCACTGTCAGAAAATTTCTCCCTAATTCTAGGTTGGATCTCTCCTTGACAAGTTTCCATCCCTACTTCTTGTCTTGCCTTTAGGTGCTTTGGAGAATAGATTGACACACACACACCCTCTCCTCTGTGGCAGCCCCTCAAATATTGAAAGACTTTTATGATGACACACCTAGTCCTTCTCTTCATTAGACTGGACATACCCAGTTACTGCAACTGTTCATATATTTTAGCTTTCAAGCCTCTCTTGTTGCTCTTCTCTGCACTCTTTCTAGAGTCTCAATATTTTTTTTTGTATCAGTATTCCAAGTGTGGCCTTACCAAAGGATATTAATATTTCATGTGATCTTGATACTATCCCTCTGTTAATGCAGCCTAAGACTGCACTGGCTTTTTTGGAAGCTGCAGCACATTGCAGGATCATACATAATTTGTTGTCCACTAGGATTCCTGGAAGCTTCTCATAGCTAAGCTTGTAAGCCGCCCTGAGTCTTGGGAGAAGGGCGGGATATAAATGGAATTAAAATAAATAAATAAATAAAATAGTTACTGCTGTTGAGCCAGAGACCACCTATTCTATATCTGTGCATTTAGTTTTCTTGCCAAACTGTAAAACCTTATTTTTCTCACCACTGAATTTCATTTTGTTGGATAGGACCCAGTGTTCAAGTGTGTCAAGATCCTTCTGGATCTTGAACCTATCTTCTGGGACGTTGGTTACTCCTGCCACCTTGGTGTTGTCTGCAAATTTGATGAGTTCCCCTTCCATTCCCTCATCTAAATTGTTCATGAAGAAGTTGAAGAGTACTGGGCCTATGACAGAGCCTTGAAGTACATGCTGCATGCTTCCTTCCATGTAGATGTAGTTCCATTGAGGACTACATGTTGGGTGCAGTTAGTAAGCCAGTTGAGAATCCAATGGTGATGCTATTGATGCTGTCTATCTTACATTTTTTTTATCTTGCCAAGAGGTAGATTATGATCTACTTTGTCAAATGCCTTACTGAAGTCCAAGTTTACAATGTCCACAGCATTTCACTGGTCCACTAATTTAGTCACTTTGTTAAAGAATGCAAAATGGGTTGTCTGGCATAATCTCTTTTTAACAAACCCATTTTGGCTTCTAGTAATAGCTTTGCTTGTTTCTAGGTGTTTGCAGATCAGTTGCTTATCTTTTCCAGGATCTTCCCAGGTCTTGATGTCAAGCTGTAGTTTTCTCACTTTCCAAGAAGTCGACCAACTACAAACTCTGGAAAGTTTTTGCAGCATTTGGCCCCCATCTGTGATGCACACTGAGTCACTGAAAATGCAATCACACATCTAAGCCCATCATGTCTTGCTAGCTCTGGTTAAAGGATTCATTAATTTATATTAAGAACAGTAACAAGTACCAGGCTTACTTTTAATTATCTTGAAGGAACTATACTACCTTCTAGAAAGATAAAAATTACCATCAATCAACATAACAAACTCTTCAGGACATTAAAATCATGATCAAGCCCTTCCCCCCTTTATTGCAGCAGAAGAAGGAAGGGCAGAGTTATTTCACTCAGCACACTGTATGAGTGAGATTGAAAGTTGGCTGATCAGACACATCTTCCTTATTCAGTCAATATTTATTGACTTGGTTGAATGAAAAGATAATTCAGTTTCTCCAGAAAGAAAGTTCCATGCAGGCAAGCCACTTTCAGCATGAACTGCCAGTATAGATGAACTTAGCCATCTCTACTCCGAAGCCATTCAAGGCTAGCTGAAAAAGTTGAATGCATTTTTGGATGCCACAGCTAATCATTGGAAACTTCAGATGAACTGGAGCTAATG
>NC_138202.1:210934837-210984837 GCF_964194415.1 Vipera berus
AAAATAGAATTTGAGGCAACAGTAGTAGGAATAACATCATGGGTAAAATGTTCGAATGTACCTCAGTCTCCCATATGGATTCATAGGATAATCTTACATTAATACTATGTCATCTTCCCATTTCTGTTTCAATGGAAATTACACAGATACAGGCTCAGTTAACTATGTTTGCATAACTTCTGGTTTGATTATTCAGATGATGCATCCAGCACATAATTTTGCATGTCAGATTCTGATGAGGCCATAGAGGATATATCACTATGATCTCAGCCCAGCTACATTGGTTGATCAAATCAGGTGATTGCTGATGCTTAAAATATTGAGGGCAATAGAAGAAAGGGATGACAGAGAATGAGGTGGCTGGATGGAGTCACTGAAGCAGTAGGCGTGAGCTTAAATGGACTCCAGAAGATGGTAGAGGACAGAAAGGCCTGGAGGAACACTGTCCATGGGGTCGCAATGGGTAGGACACGACTTCATAACTAACAACAACAAAATATTTTAGTTTAATATAGTCCATGGTCATAGACGGTCACAGTCATTGATTTGACCAGATGTTATTCTGAGTGGGACAAGTTTTGTATAATGTAGGCCATTATATAATCATGTATAAGCCACATAATGTTTTCAGCAATGGGGATTTTCCAGTTCAAGAAAAAAAATATCTGAAATGTTTCTACATCCTCATGTTTAGTCATTATGATAAACTGTCTCCTGTTCGGATGACTGATCTGTTGGCTTCAATTATATTTGACTTACAGTGTCCAATTATTCAAAGATACATGTATATATGCCATAGTGGACTGTCTTCTGTGCAACAGGCTGTAATGAGGAGTAGCAGATAATGATGAGGTGCAATTATACTTAACTGGGTACAGAACTCCACATTTCATTTATTTAAATTGCCCATAAGAAACATATTTCTTTTTAAAAAAATCCTGAACCAAACATATCTAAGCTGATACCAAGATGTATTGAGATTTCACACACACACATGCACACATATACTGTCATTTACTGTGGCTGCCCCATGTGTAGGAGGTGGTAATTAACCCAAATAGGGTTATATTTCATTGCCAACTGCTAAAATGTCAGTATTATAAATATTCCAATGCTAACAAATTTAGAAATGGTAGGGAAAGATATAGATGGGACAAGATTTGGAAGGAGCAGAGAAACCTACAGGATGATATAAAAGCATCTTTGGAAATTCTGTTTTGTGAATCAATTGTTTTGTTTCTGAAATTGAGAGATGGCCATCTTTGGTGTTTTGTTGTAAGTTGTTTTTTTTTAGAGGCAGCACTTTGAAGTATTGCTGCTGTAGTGTCTCGAGCGGGTTCCCGGTCAATAAGGACAGCAGACTTGGTAGATTTTAGCTGGTTTATTTCGTCTCCTCGGGAATGCTGACAGCACGTTTAAAACCCCCTTTTATACTATAGCCGGCAAGTCTTCACCCAATCCCCGGCCAAGGATTCTCCCGCCACTTGTGTTTTTAACCAATAAGCGGCGACCGTGTGTGGAGCTTTCAAACTCGCAGCTGTCAGCGGTAACCACATGTGGAGCTGTCAGCTGTCAGAGGGAGCTGTCAAACCTGTGCTGTCAAACCGCAACTGTTAAATGCACTTTTAACTATCATACATTACAGCTGCCTTCAAATAAAATTGCTTATCCCAATTTTTAAGATTTACTTTCTTGTAGCCTTTTGCAGATCAACAGGGATTTGTAAGCTCTACTAGAATGCTGTATATAGTCCACCTTCCACTAAGCTCTGAGAGAAAAACAGAGAGATACAGATGTGATATTATGTCATGTCCCCCTCCTCCCATCAGGCAAGTTTTTGGGTGGCCAAGGTCACACAATATTAGAGGAAGACTACAAGTTGCAGTAGGTAAGGATATGTCACAGATGTAGACAAGGCTAAATTGAATGGGGCAAATGTTGAAGCATGTCTTTCTCTGTTCATTTTTTAGTGGTGAAATGCCGCAACTCCCGCCGCTTGTGTTTTTAACCAATAAGCGGTGACCGTGTGTGGTTAAAAACACAAGCGGTCTACTTAACCCGTCAACATGACACATTTCCTTACCCGGTCTGTAGATCAATTTGAATGAATATGCAGATAAGAACGTGGGCCAATGCAGAATCCTTGGGGATAGAATTTGAGGGGTCTGTTTATCAATGGTGAATAATCCCAATAAGGGTTTGTGATCTGTAAAGATCGTGAATTCCCTTCCATATAAATAATCATGAAATTTTTTTACCCCTGCAATGATGGCTAATGCCTCTTTGTCAATTTGGGCATAATTTCTTTCAGCCCTGGATAAGGTCCTGGAGTAGTAAGCAATTGGTTTCTGAACTCCACTGTCTTCTAAATGGCTTAGCACTGCGCCAACCCCATAAGGAGAGGCGTCACACGCTACACAAATTGGTTTGTGTTCGTTGTAATGGGTGATGGTTGAGTTGCTGGACAGTAAATTTTTTAGGTCCCTGAAACAGGTTTCATGGAGAGATGACCACTTCCAAGGAGTTTTTTTTTTATCCAGCAGCCTGTGTAAGGGTTCTGCAATAGCTGCTTTCTGGGGAAGAAAGGTGTGGTAAAAATTTAAGAGCTCCAAGAAAGCTTGTAATTCTGCTTTATTCCTGGGTGTTAGATTCTGTGGTATGGATTCCCTGTGCATCTATCCTATAACCCAGGAATTCCGTGGAAGTCACCCCTATTGAGCATTTTTCTTTAAGTTTTAACCTTGCGGCGCCAAATCTGCTTAGCACCATCTGCAACCTTTCTGCCAGCATCTCTTCACATTCTACAGCGATTAGAATGTCATCGAAGTATGGACACACCCCTGGGATGACTTTCAAAGTTTATTCCATAATTTCCTGGAAGATTCCAGGGGCAACAGAAATGCCAAACTGCAGTCTGTTAACTTTGAAAGCCCTGTGGTGTGTCACGATCGTTTGCGCATCTGCCATCTCCCTGGTAACAGGGAGCTGCAAATAGGCATGCGCGAGATCGAGCTTAGCAAAGATGGCGCCGGACTGAATCGCAGAGAGGATGTGCTTCACCAATGGGACAGGGTAAGCATGCGAGTTCAATGCGTGGTTGAGGGTGGCCTTATAGTCAGCGCAGAGCCGAACCTCGCCATTAGCTTTAACGGGGGTGACTATAGGGGTTTCCCAGCTTCCCCCGTCCACAGGTTCCAGTACTCCCAAATTTACAAGGCGTTCCAGTTCGTTCTCAATTTTTCGTTTGAGGGCGAACGGAACCCTTCTAGCCTTAATTCTGACTGGGAGGACATCAGGTTTTAATTTCAGGGAAATAGGGGCCCCTGTGTATTTTCCTAAAGAGCCATCAAATACGTCTGCAAATTGTTTGCAGACGGATTCGAGGCTTTTGGCCTGGGTAAGATGGACTCCTCCTAGCCAAATACCCAAGGCCTCAAACCAATTAAGTCCCACTAAACTAGCCCCCTTCCCCTGGGTGACTAGTACTTCTAGTGGTCCTAGAAATCCCCTGAAATAAACAGTTAGCATTGCTATCCCTTTTAGTTTTATTGGGGCTTGTTGAAAATCAGCCAATTTCATTTGGGTGGTTTTCAGGGAAATCTTCCGTTTGCTGAGGCCGCAGATTGAGTTGTAGGTCTCCATTGAAATTATGGAGACCGAGGACCCGGAGTCCACCTCCATTTCACAAGGAACTCCTTGCAGATGGACTGTAATTTTTATCTTTGGCCTCAGCAACTGGTGGACGTTTAGATGGCTATCTGGCTCCCCATGCCAATTAGTGGTTTGTACCAAGGGCCAGGGGGGCTCAATGCATGGGGAGTAGGGGGTTGTCGTACCTGGCAGAGATGATTTGAGGTCGTTGACGTTTCCCTGATTTCAGCTACGGCACACGGACCGGATATGCTTTGTCTTGCCACACTCGTGGCATTTGGCATTCCGGAACTTACACGATGCCTGTGGGTGAGCTGCTCCACAGCTGGCACATCTAGGACCGAGGTCCGTTGTGCGGGGGCTTTGGTAGTTGTTTGTAGTCTGAGGTCTGTTTGGCCCCTTTCCAGCACCGCGCTGTGCCTGGATTTTTTTAAATTTTTGCTGAATTACATCTATCTCGTTGTCAGCTTCCGTGACCTCTTCATCGCTATCAGTAAAACTGCTTTGGTGGATTGGTGGGCCCATTGGTGGGCCAAGCTTGGGTCTCCTCGTGAGTAGCTTCATGTGCTCGGATCTCGCTGATGACCTCAGTGAGGCTCGTTGGTTTTGCGACAATTTTCCATTGGAGCCGCTCGTTTAGGAGTCTGAGGACGATTTGGTCCTGGATCCTGTCTTCAAGGTCCAGGAAATGGCACCAGCGAGTGGTGTGTCGTACTGCTGTGATGAAATCTGTTGTGGCTTCGCCTGGACGTTGGGTCCGATGGGCGAACCGAAGCCGCCAGTATGTTTCTGAGCGTACTGGCATGAAATGTTTGTTTAGTTTGTCTGTCAGCTCTGAGTAGGAGAGGGTGTTGACTGGGTCAGGATTGCAGAGTCTGCTGGCAACGTCGTAGACTGCCGGCCCGCTGAGGCAAAGTAAAGCCGCAGCCTTTAGGCGGTCCTCCGTTATTCTGTTGAAGAGGAGGTAGCCCTCTACCTGTCCCAAGTGCGACTCCCATCGCTCAGGAAATCGAATATCGAATTCTCTGATCTGTCCCAGCGTAGTCATGCTGTCCCAGTGAATGCTGCTTTGTGGATTTCTTTGGGGACGAGTTTCCCCAGTGACTTCAGCTTAGTGACAGTCAGCTCGTGACTTCGCTCAGTTATTAACTCCGTGAAGCAGTACCACCTTCATCGCCAGATGTAGTGTCTTGAGCGGGTTCCCGGTCAATAAGGACAGCAGACTTGGTAGATTTTAGCTGGTTTATTTCATCTCCTTGGGAACACTGACAGCACATTTAAAAAACCCTTTTATACTATAGCCAGCAAGTCTTCACCCAATCCCCGGCCGAGGATTCTCCCGCCGCTTGTGTTTTTAACCAATAAGCGGTGACCGCGTGTGGAGCTTTCAAACTCGCAGCTGTCAGCAGTAACCACAAGTGGAGCTGTCAGCTGTCAGAGGGAGCTGTCAATCCTGTGCTGTCAAACTGCAACTGTTAAATGCACTTTTAACTATCATACATTACAGCTGCCTTCAAATAAAATTGCTTATCCCAATTTTTAAGATTTACTTTCTTGTAGCCTTTTGCAGATCAACAGGGATTTGTAAGCTCTACTAGAATGCTGTATATAGTCCACCTTCCACTAAGCTCTGAGAGAAAAACAGAGAGATACAGATGTGATATTATGTCATGTCCCCCTCCTCCCATCAGGCAAGTTTTTGGGTGGCCAAGGTCACACAATATTAGAGGAAGACTACAAGTTGCAGTAGGTAAGGATACGTCACAGATGTAGACAAGGCTAAATTGAATGGGGCAAATGTTGAAGCGTGTCTTTCTCTGTTCATTTTTTAGTGGTGAAATGCCTAATTTACTTATTTAATAGATCTACATCTTACCTTTTGTTCAGGACCTCAGGAAAGTAGACACAACACTTGCCTCTTCCTATTTTTTCTGCACAACAGACCTGTGCTGAGACAGAGTGACTGGTCCAGAATAACTTAATAATGCCAGGCATGAAAAATCGGGACCATAAGTTAAGTTCAAAAGATCTATTGCTCAAGCACATACACAAGAATCTAGTCAGCTAAAATTCAATAGTAAATTGGCCCCAGCTAAGGGTCAATGGAATTCAAGACAGGTTGAACTTGGACTGTTTGTGGGAATGTAATGACACAATTAAGTCCACCCTCCAGCTCTGCCTGCCCTTCTCCTACAATAAGCTTCTAGATACAAAAAAGATGTTAAGACTCTAGAAAGAGTGCAGAGAAGAACAACAAAGATAATTAAGGGACTGGAGACTAAAACATAGGAAGAATATTTGCAGGAATTTGGTATGTCTAATTTAACATTACATGATAGCAATATTCTAATATCTAAAGGGCTGCCACAAAGAAGAGAGGGTGAACCTATTCTCCAAAGTACCTGAAGGCAGAACAAGAAGCAATGGATGGAAACTTATCAAGGAAGGAACCAATCTAGAACTAAGGAGAAAATTCCAGACAGTGAGGATAATAAACCAGTGGAACAGCTTGCCTTCACTGGAAGTTTTTAAGATGAAATTGGACAACCAATTTTCTGAAATGGTGTAGGACCTCCTGCTTGAACAGAGTGTTGGACCTTCAAGGACCCTTCCAACTCTGTTACTCTGTTATATAAGAGTATAATAAGGCTGTTTCATGTACAGGTTGAGAATAATAATAATAATAATAATAATAATAATAATAATAATTATTATTATTATTATTATTATTATTATTATTATTATTATTATTATTATTATTATTATTATTATTATTATTATTATTTAATTTCTATACCGCCCTTCTCCCAAAGGACTCAGGGCGGTGTACAGGGCAATACAATAAAATACAATATACAAACGTTAAAAAAATATTAAATACTACAGCCCAATTCAATATGTTAATACAATAATATTAAAATACCCTTAAACCCATCAGACCAGGCCGGCTTGTTCAAATAAATATGTTTTTAGGTCACATCGGAAGGAGCGAAGGTCGGGAGCCATCCGGATCTCAACCGGTAAACGGTTCCAAAGGTCTGGTGCGCCCACGGAGAACGCCCTCCCCCTGGGGGCCGCCAGTTGACACTCTTTGACCGACGGCACCCTAAGGAGGCCCTCTCTGTGGGAGCACACTGGACGAAGGGAAGTTGATGCCGGCCGCAGGTGCTCTCGTAAGTAACCCAGACCCATGCCATTTAGGGCTTTATAGGTCATAACCAGCACCTTGAATCTTACCCGGAGGACAACCAGAAGCCAATGCAGCTCGCGGAGTAGAGGTGTTACATGGGAGTATTGGGAGACCCCCCAACACGATTCTCGCAGCTGCATTCTGCACCAGTTGGAGCCTCCGAGTAGTCCTCAAGGGCAGCCCCATGTAGAGAGTGTTGCAGTAGTCCAAACGGGAGGTCATGAGTGCATGAGTGACTGTGCGCAAAGTATCCTGGTCCAGATAGGGCTGCAACTGGTGCACCAGGTGAACCTGGGCGAAGGCCCCCCTAGTCACAGCTCCTATATGATCTTCCAAAGAGAGCTGTGAGTCTAGGAGGACACCCAAGTTGTGAGCCCTATCTACGGGGGGTAATATCTCACCTCCCATAGTTAACGATGGAATAATCTGAATTTCCCGAGACGCCAGCACACACAGCCACTCAGTCTTGTCAGGGTTGAGCCAAAGCCTGTTCCTCCCCATCCAGACCCGAACCGCCTCCAGGCAACGGGACATCACATCGAGGGCATCACTGGGGTGGTTTGGGGTAGAAATAAAAAGCTGGGTATCATCAGCATATTGATGATACCCAACCCCCAAACCACGGATGATCTCACCCAGCGGCTTCATATAGATGTTGAACAGGAGAGGCAAGAGGACCGACCCCTGAGGAACTCCACAAATGAGAGGCCTCGATGACGACCTCTGCCCTCCTGCCAACACCGACTGCGAATGTCCCAAGAGGTAGGAGGAGAACCACTGTAAGACGGTGCCTCCCACTCCCAACCCCCGAAGACGCCGCAGTAAGATACCATGGTTGATGGTATCAAAAGCCGCTGAGAGGTCTAATAGGACTAGGACAGAGGAGCAGCCCCTGTCCCGAGCCCGCCAGAGATCATTCACCTAAAATGATGACAACATTTTAGGGATACAACAAAGTAAAATATATTACTAGGAGATGCTTGTATAGGATGAAATGTAAATGGAGAAAGGCCCTAAATGCTACTTGAAAGTTGTTTTGTCTTAAAATGTCTTACTGTGTATATCAAACAGCAATGAATGGAATCATTAAAATAGGAACAACAATCCATCGTGCTGCATTAGACTGCAAATGTATGTTCACATATAATCACATTGTCTGAGACTCCATTCTTGTCATAGAGGATATACATTTCAAGTAAAATATTCCTATGGAAACCACTATTCTGATCCAACAAAAATTGCAGTAGATTGAGCCATACAAAATTCCTTCAGATCTGATGACATTACGTAGCTGGATAATGAAATGTCTGCAAACAAACAACCAAGCTCAGAGAGCATCAAAGACTCCATGTGACTCAGGTCTGGATTCATTTTTATTTCCATTCAACCAGGGATTGCCTGAATAAGTCCCTACAGTTTCCTTGGCAAGGTTTTTCAGAAGTGATTTGCCATTGCCTTCTTCTTAGAGCTGAAAGAAATTGACTGTCTCAAGGTCACTAAGCTGCCTTCATGCTCAAAGTGGAACTAGAACTCACAGACTCCCAGTTTATGTAATGCCTTAACCCAGCTAATCACTTTCTCTCAGACCTATGAAAGAGGCAATAGAAAATCACTTCTGAAAACCTTGTTAAGAAAATTGCAAGATGTGCACTTACCTCTATGTTATTTTGTAATGATCTAGCTCAGCCAGCTGCTGGCTCAGGAATTCTGGGAGTTGAAGTCCACAAGTCATAAAAGAGCCAATGTTCCCCACCCCTTTTTGCACACTTTTTGTTTTGAATGGAAATGTTCATTTTCTTTTTCAGGGACACTAATTTTTATGCCCAATTAACTATAAGAACAGGGCCCTTATTTCCTGTCTATATAATTTCCAATGAATAATATTTTGTGATCTAACTTCAGGCAAGTGCAATATATGATTTCATACTGACAACCGGCACTTTATACCAGATGCACTTTGGAATTATAGATTCAGTATGGTGGAGTCCATAAATACTGTCTACTGAGAAATCTGATAAAAAGTCTTGTCTTGACTACTTCCTAGCTGAAGAGTCAGGCAAGCAAAAACAGAGAAAAGAAAAGCAGAGTTTTGATGAACTGTAATATCCAAAACTATTCTAGAAACAATTACATTGTCAAATCTAAATTATTTGTTGAAGAGAAATGTAATGTAAATAGCAAGGCAACAGCATGTGCACTCAAAAATAAATTGGATTTTAAATTATGCTGATATACAACTACCCCAGTATTAGATGATGTTACATTTAATTCATGACATAGGTAAAGAATGATAATCTAGCTTTCATTATACATAATGTCACTTTTGCTAATGGAACTATAATTTTAAGTTGTTGCTTTGATAAAAACAAAAAAGAAAAAGAAAAGAAATCTCTCCATATAGAAATGTAGTTTCACATATAGAGTTGCTATTCCAGATATGCAAAATGTGTTGTCATTGTTGCTTTGACCAATATAGTCTCTACCAACTGGTGTCTTTGAAGAGGAGTAAAAGTAGAAAGAATATTACTCTTCTTACAGAATAATTACCAACTAGCCTACTCTGCCAAGATCTATTCAAATACCTTCATCTATAGAGAAATGAGATTGGATAGTATTCTATATAGTGAAGCATATCAATATGATATAAAATCTGATGCTGTGCTATCATTCAGTATCATAATCACAGACCATTACACCCACACAGGGCTTTGGGGATAGCTTTTCAATCAACAGAATATGTATTTCTTTCTTAATCTTTTCTAAAAAAAAACCTTGCATTCCGATTTAGTAAAAATTACATCCAGCCCAATTAAAATTAAGAGATCTAAATGCACAGTGCCTATTTAGGATGTCCAGTTCAGATATATCCCAGGTGCAGTTGGCTGAGGATGAACACAGAGACTTTTTAACCATGATCAGAATACTAGTTCATCATAAAAGCATCCTGTAGTGACAATTATTACATCTGCATCATAGAAAGGTCTCTCTGTAACACAAATATTCTGTAGATGACCAGGCTGAACCTGAAGATAAGATCAACCCATGGTGGCGCAGTGGTTAGAATGCAGGCTAACTGCATTAGAATGCACTGCTCACTGCCAAGAGTTCGATCCTGCCCAGTTCAAGGTTGACCCATCCTTCCATCCTTCTGAGGTTGGTAAAATGAGGACCCAGATTGTTGGGGGCAATATGTTCACTCTGTAAACTGCTTAGAGAGGGCTGTAAAGCACTATGAAGTGGTATATAAGTCTAAATGCTGTTGCTATTGCTATTAAAAACATTATCTGGAGTCCTCACACCCCTGAAAGAGACTTAAGTCCAACTCCCCTTGAAGGCCATTGACTCTTATCTGGTGCCAATTTGCCTTGACCCTTAGTGGATCAGATTCTTGTGTATAGGGTTAATGGAATAAATTCACAGTGCTTTTGAACTCTACCCTGACTCTTGGATTCTTGTGCCTGACATATTTTGCCTCTCCACCAACTATTTATCCTTGCAAAAATAGTTAGATTTGGCAGAGACAAAATGAAGCTTTCTAGTGGAGCTAGTACGGGTAGTCCTCGATGTACAACCTCAATTGAGCCCAAAATTTCTGTTGCTAAGTGAGACATACATTAGGTGAATTTTGCACCATTTTACAACTTTTCTTGCCACGGTTGTTAAGTGAATCACTGCAGTTATTAAATTAATAACATGGCTGTCAAGTGACATTGACTTTGCTTGTCAGAAGGTTGCAAAAGGTGAGCACTTGACTCCAGGATAATGCAACTGTCATAAATAGAGTTAGTTGCCAAGCATCTGAATTTTGATTATGTGACCATGGAGATGCTGCAAAGTTGTTAAGTGTCATAAGCCACTTTTTTCAGTGCCGTTGTAACTTTGAACAGTCACTAAACGAACTGTCATAAGTCAAAGACTACAACAGTGAAGACCACTCCAACGTGCCTTGCTTGCAATTGACACCATCACAACAACCTCTAGGGCTTGCTCCTGTGTGTGGTTTTCACATATTTTGATGCTGGTGAATATCCCTAGGAAGGAAACGTCATTTCCAAATTGCAAAGGCCAGCTGAGAAGCCACAGTGTGTTACTGCCTAACTTTTGGAAAGTTAACAGTGGATTCAGAAGTTTAATTTAGCTGTTGGTTTTATTTACTATGTTTTTATATTCTAAATAGATATCAGGCTAAGTGGGTTGGTAAACAGCATTTTAGAAATTCACAAATTGTGTATCTACTTCGCAAGGGGGAGGAGTTATTATCTTAGATTTATCATATTCAGCTAGTGGGGACAATTTATGTATATATTTGTTTTGTTTTTTTCTTTGTGTGCACTTTTTTGGCTGTAGTCTTGTCTTATTTTTGTATTTTTTTTTCCTTTTTGGAGATCTATTTTAACCTTTTGAACAGAATAAAAATTGATTTAAAAAGAGAAAAGAAAAGTTGATCTATGCTCCTAGTGGAGGAGATTCCTGCCTTGGCCCACCTCCTTGCTACTGGCATCCAATCATAGCAGCAGACTGCACAATTATGAAAAAAAAAGCTTAAGTCTCTAATTCTCAGTACACCAACATTGAGAGTTTGGAAGGTTTGTACTTGCCAGGTAGATAAATACAAGTGATTCATTCTCTTTGTCTATTGTGAACAGGACAAAGGGATTCCTCTTTAGACATAAAAATGAAAGGGCAGGATGAGACACTCAGTATCCATCTGGCAGAGACGCC
This sequence comes from Vipera berus, assembly GCF_964194415.1. Classification (NCBI taxonomy): domain Eukaryota; kingdom Metazoa; phylum Chordata; class Lepidosauria; order Squamata; family Viperidae; genus Vipera; species Vipera berus. Next base: position 210,946,401 of record NC_138202.1, read on the forward strand.
AATATTGTTTGATGGTTCTTTGTGTTCAGCTAATGATCAGAAAGTGGCCATTAGCACTAGTTCAGTTCTTCAACAACTCCACAACTCTACATTTTTTTTCCCAATTTCAGTGATATAATCCTGCTCTCTGATGCTAAATTGCCAAACTTCCTTAATATACAACCTCAATTTTTGAACACTTACGGTTCTGAAATTGCCAAGAACATTTTTCTTTCCATTTTGTATTTTCTGCAAACTGTGCAGTTTAACAAGCCTGCAGAGTTTTGATAGCTCACAAACGACATGCCTGCTTTCCTGGAACAATTTTGGAGGGATAGTCCTTCAACAGAACCTAGCGTAGAAAACCCACAATCATAGAAAAATTCCGGATAATCCTCCTATCTAGGGTACTTGCAGGGTGAAATAGAAATGCTAAACGATGGTTCTTCTTAAGCCTACATTTATTTATCAAGACAAATAGTATGGCTCAGGGGAAAAAATGGAAGCAATTCGTTATTGCAACCCTTAACTATAGCTGTAGCCAAAAAAAAAAGAAGCATATAACACCATATATAAACAAAACAAAATGGGGAAAGGGGTCAATTTCTTGCCCTTAAATCTTGATAGCATCTCACGTACTATGGAACAATCAACCTGATTCTCACTGAGGAGACATCAGATGCTCTCTGAGTGTGTCTGTAACCCAGACATGTTAAACACAAGGCCCGGGGGCCAGATCCGGCCCATGAAGTGGTTTCATGCGGCCCACGAAGCCATCCTGGAATCAGTGAGGGAACGGCCCCCACTGCCTTGGCCCTGGCCCAGAGACCCTCCTTCTGCCAGAGACCCTCAGATCTGTCCCACTCCTGCCCAGGCCCCCATAGGCACCCTTGATGCGAACGATGTAGAGCTGGCCATGTCCACCCAGTAGGCCATACGCACTTTAGCCACGCCCACCCAGTAGGCCACGCCCACCCAGCCCCCTGAGGGCAACCGCAATGCTGATGCGGCCCTCAATGAAATTGAGTTTGACACCCCTGCTGTAACCAAACAGAAAGGCTCAATACAGATCCTACAGTTCCACTGGAAGTTACTTATAAGATTGTGTCCTGCAGGAAGGAAGAAGAGGATGGAGCTATTGTAAAATCTATCTATGTCTCTACTAAAGAACTTCTCATTCTCAGCTTTAATGGAGCACCAGTCTGGTTTGATTTTATTTATAAAAAAAGAAAAACAAAAAAACCTTAGATGGCTACCCATGTTGTATAAAACAACCCTAGTAAACCTAATTTTCATAAACTCGTACATACCTTGTCAACCACCATAACACTATCCTCCCCAAAACCCCAATACAGGGCTGACCTCCTATCCCATGGGTAGGCAACCTTGGCTCTTTTATGACTCATGGACTTCAACTCCCAGAATTCCTGAGTCAGGAATTCTGGGAGTTGAAGTCCATGAGTCATAAAAGAGCCGAGGTTGCCTACCCCTGTCCTATCCAATCTTAAGGCAAGGAGAGATATAGAAAAGTCTCACTTCCAAGCTCCACCAGGTGACAGCATTTAATAGAGAGAATCTGAAGGGAGCTCACCCTATCCAACCTAATGAAACCAGTAGATGTTCTTAGGGAGAGATTATCCCTTAAATGTAGGCAAACCTAGCCTCTTCTAGGCAGCACTCAGGAAAGCACCATAGATTTGCCTTTATGGAGTAAGGTAATTTGCTACTTCTCATGATTGGGCTCTGTGGAGGGCCAGGATGGTTGACATAGCTGATTGGTCATCTTGAGAAGGATCCCACATTACTGTCCAGACTCAGGTTTGTTTGTTTTTTCATGTTTATGCCTTGCTGGTTATACATAAGAAGTGAGCTATGTAATGAGGCAGCAGAAACACAGAATAGGACAACATGCCACAGCCAACTCACATGGACAAATTGCCATGGGACAACTCACCACAGGACAATTAAATAATTCAGTTTAATTATTGAAAATAATGTAAACATTTTTTTTTCATTTTTTGTCATTCACATTTTATTCTCTCCCTCCTTTGGCATCCTTTCTTTAATGATTCTATTCTCCCATTTCTTCAATATTAATGTAACTCTTGTCCCTTAGTGAGTTGTCTCATGACTAGATGGCTGTGGCAAGTTGGTTGTGGAGAGTTGTCCTCGACCCGCAGAAACAGGCACAGTTAACAATAATTCCACAAAGTTAGGCAAGTCAACCAGAACAAGATAAGGACAAGACAAATAGCATCTACACCTCTTACAATAAATGTTTGGGTTAGCCCCCGCGAGGATTGTTTTAACCCTTGTTGAAGGACTTAAACTTCTTCCAGTTTAAAAATAATCTATACAGTATATAGTGGAGTACTTAGCCTTTACATTGGAAACTAAGATGGGCTCTTCACATAGAAGAGTGACATCCCATTAAGAGAACAAAGAGCAAAGATGAGAATTGATAAACCATAGGAAGACAAATCCTTGACACCCGAAAAGAGCTCCGATGGGCTGAAAATTAAATGAGATACTAAACTGATTAGTTGACTATTCATTTTAATATCAGGGAGCATATGACATCACTCATTCCCTTTTAACATTCTCCTCATAGATAATATAGAGTTGCAACATTATAAGAACCCCTAAAGCTATAGAAAAGCCATCATATTTGTGAACTGCTTCAAAAGGCTATGAAGTGCTTCGAAGGCATCTGATCCAATGCACTACTTTGAAACTGGTGCCCACTTCAGTTCATAAACCTGCTTTGATGGATCAATAAAACCTTTGTTGGTCCAAAGTACTATTTGAAGTTTTGCATAGACTTAGGCTCTCCTAAGCAGTACGACTAAGTCTAAATCCAGCTTTATATTCCTAATGAGCTACAATTTACCGTGCTTTGCCCTTGTGTGTAATACTGGAATTGTGAACAACTGAGATATACATGGCTATAGGTATTCTGTTCCAGCCTGCAACCATCCCAGTTTGCGTGTCAAGGACAACCCCTTTTCTTTTTAAATCAATAGGCTAGAAAAAACTCAACCCTTTTATTTATATACAGTTCAAAATAATTAAGTCCACAAAATAAAAAGCAGCAGAATATTTTCCTTAGCAAAATAAATGGTTCAAACAGCAAACAAGAGTTAAACAAGAAGATCAGCAAGAACATAAACAGACCAGGATTTCCTTTGGAGTTCTACAAACAGTTGCCTTCAGCAACCAGCACCGCCCACACCTTCCCTTTTTATTAACAGCCCCAAGGTATGGCTTCTCAATGCCTTCTCCTCCTTTCGCTGAGTTGCCTCATAAACATCTCTGATCTGCTCTGCTAAACTGCCTTCTACTTTGAGTGTGTCTAAATAGATTCATCTATGAAGCCTCAGAGTCTGAATCCTCCTCCTCACACAGCTGAGCCTCATACAGAACACGATTGGAGGGGCCTGGCTCTTCCTCTGACTGAAAGTCCTGTAATGCATCAGAACCTCCCTCTGACACCGAAGGCTCTCCAAACCCCTCCTCTTCCTCCTCAGATCCCTTGGACTCAGCTTCTGGGAGCACAGGCTGCCACAGAATCACAACAATAGGTATAGACTATACAATGAAAGATTTTTCTGCCCAGAGCAAAATTTATCCTTTGGATGAAAGAACATGTTATTCAGTATAATGCTTTCTATAGAAGGGAATGGAGAAAATTTGCATAGAACTTTAATGAGTTGCAGCTAAGTCTCCGATTCTTAAAAAGACAGACTCTGAATTTTAAAGAGAAATTGGGTTACCAGGGCATACTATTTTAGCAGCCACTTCAAGATGTACTGTACGTCCAGAGGATTTGCTCTGTAATCTTATAACCAAAGCATCTCAAGATCTTCCTTTTGAAGCTGGGGAGAAGGGAGTTCACAGTCATTTGCAGAACATTTTGCTCTTGTTACCCTTTCATTTTCTCCAATGTGCAAAGAAAGAGAATAAATTCCAAAGAGTGAGGTTGCATTTTCCTTCCTCTCTAGTGGATAAAACCATTTCTTATTTCCATTGATTTTTGTTTCTGTATAGCCCAGAGGGCTCTTTGGGCTACTGCAATATGTCATCACCACCAGGGTGTTTCTAGATGTCACGTGTAAGGCTTGCTAAAGGGCAAGTGCTGATAACTAATTCTCCTATAAAAAAAAAGTTGTACATTTAACAAAAGTTGTTTCATCAGAGTGCCAAAAATAAATTGCCCTTCTCTCTACCACAGATCAGTTGGCAGAGAGGGGGGCAATTAATTTTTTTTCATCCAAATAGAATCTGTGATAGCACAATCTTTATTCTTTATTCTTCAGGTTGGCCAATGTCCTCTTCATCTACAGAGGATTGCAAAGCAAATTTTATGTGCCAGTCAAATAGATTGTACAGAAGGAACTGGAACTGGAGCAGTCTGGACAAATTGAGTTAAAAAAAAAGTCACTGGCAGAGAAATGGTTCACTGGTTTGCCATGATTTAGCCAAAAAGTTACACCACTCAGATTCCATTACACACTCTTGACTCTGATACGTAGCATGTTCTGTCACTGCCATTCATTACCCTGCTCCTTGGCCATAGGAGATGAGGTCAGTTGCTTTCACGGAGAATTATAAATGCACTGAGAATAGTAAATGCAGCAGAGCAATTAGAGAACATTATATGACTAACTCCCTAGGACATTCAGTGTATAACTGAGACAAAGGATTCTTTGAATAAATGTAGCAACAATTCTGAATGACCAAGAGAAATTCACAAGATGTTCAGAAAAGAATCTCAGTTGTAAGCAACATTGAGAAAAATCTGAATAACTACAAGCATAAATCTGCAGAGCAAACAATTTTTTTTATCCCATTTATATCCCGCCCTTCTCCGAAGACTCAGGGCGGCTTACAATTTTAAGCACAAATCAATGTGCTTAGCCTTCATTCTATGTATATGCCTGCTTATTAGGGCTTTCAGCCCCCCCCCCCCAAGCGGCATTATTACAAAGTCAGCTTATTGCCCCCAACAATCTGGGTCCTCATTTTACCTACCTCGGAAGGATGGAAGGCTGAGTCAACCTTGAGCCTGGTGGGATGCAAACTTGCACTAATTGCAGGCAGCTGGTGTTACTTAAGGAGGCATTAGCCTACTGCTCCACAAAGGCCAGATGTTGCAAGATGTTTGCCAGACGTTGCCCAGTTATTGGGCTGGAGATGTCTTGATCTTGCCAGATCTTGAATTCAGGTGTGCATTCTCTGCTCCAGTAGCCTTAATTGCCTCCACTCGGTGGATCTGGAGGAGGAGTATATTCCCTAACCTCCTCTCCAGATGTGCTCTCTTGTGGAAAGATGACTTGATCAGAGAAGTTTCTTGCCAACAGCTGTCTGGAATAGTATTTTGTCTCCTGCAAGTCCTGATCCTACGAAATTATCATCAGAAGACTCAGAAACAACCATGACACCCAGGTCTCTCCTGTGATTACCTGAGTATTCCTACCTTAAGTGCAAAAATTCCTGTGATTTCTCTGATCTTCTTTAAAAGATTTCATTTTCCTTTTTTATTATTATATTCCACTATTTGTTGACATTCTGCATTAAGATATCTTTCCTTGTTCTTTCTTGTTTGATGTTGGAAGTCTGCATTAATTCATCAAACATCCTTTTTGTTGCCTAAGGCTTTTATCCTTTTTTTTTCCTGGCTATCATGATAGCTTGTTCTGAAAGCCTCTTGGATCTTTTCCTCTTTGAAATTTGGGGGATATTTTTCTGCTTCAGTTTTCTCAGGATCTCTTATCTCACCCATCGCTTCTCAGGTTCTCTTTGCATAAGTGAAGAATACTAAATTTGTTTCTTATTGATTCTACATTCTGACTATGTGTTCACTGGGTTGTATCTTACTTGTACACCCACTCTTTAGTTTCTAAGTTTAAACCATGTATTTGACAACCAATAATTCATAATGTTCTCTACAATCTGCACCTGGAGGTGTCCTGGCTGAACAGATTTCACTTTTTCACCTTCTGCTTCCTATTATGAGGTCAGTTTGATTCCAATAATTTCCATCTGGTGATGTCCAGGTGTAGACTCTGTAGTTCTGTTGCCTGAACTTGATATGGTCAATAAACAAGGTTTATCTTTGCAAAGTTTTGTTAATCTATCACTCCTATTATTGCATCTATTCAAGCCAACTGTTATCCTTTATTTATTTGCTGGCTGGCTGGCTGGCTTAAGGACCATTTCTATCCATAGATTCTAAAGTCCCTAATGTGAATTGAGATTAAAGACATATAAGTTAAATAAAAAAACAAGAGATTCATCAAAATGCCAGAACCTGCAAAGATGAAGTCAGGAAAGCAAAGGCTCAGCATGAACAAAGACTTGCAACAAAAATCAAAGTTTTTTTTTTAAAAAAAGTTTCTTTCAACATATTAATAACAAGAAAAAAGTCAAGGAAACAGTTGGTCCACTAAAGAGAGAAGATGACAAAGAAGTAACAGGCAATAGGGAGAAAGCAGAGCTGTTTAACTCATTCTTTGCATCAGTCTTCACGCAAAAAGAAACTATAGCCCAACCTACAAAAAAAAACTACCGTAAAAGAAAGACTAGAAATAAAAATTAAAATAAGCAAGTAAATGGTAAGAGAACACCTATCTAATCTTGATGAATATAAATCACCAGGACCTGACAGATTACATCCCAGAGTTCTGAAGGAGCTGCCAGATATTATCTCAGAGCCATTGTACTATATCTTTCAAAAATCATGGAGCACCAGGGCAGGGAAGTACCTGAGGATTGGAAAAGGCCTGATGTGGTTCCAATCTTCAAGAAAGGGGGGAAAAATAGACCCAGGAAACTACAGACCAATTAGCCTAACATCAACACTTGGGAAGATCCTGGAAAAGATAATAAAAAACAGATCTGTGAACATCTAGAAACAGCATCCAGTTTTGGTCACCACAATGTAAAAAAGATGTTGAGACTCTAGAACAGGGGTGTCAAACTGCCAGCCTGCGGGCCAGACGCATCATCCGGAAGCCATGCCCACCCCATTGCCAGCAATGGCAAAACTGTCCCAATACGTCTCGCGATGTCACATGATGTCGCAAGTTTGACATGTCTGCTCTAGAAAGAGTACAGGGAAGAGCAACAAAGATGATTAGGGGACTGGAGGCTAAAACATATAAGGAATGGTTGTTGGAATTGGGTATGTCTAGTTTAATGAAGAGAAGGATGAGGGGTGACATGATAGCAGTGTTCCAATATCTCAGGGGCTGCCACAAAGAAGAGGGAGTCAAGCTACTCTCCAAAGCGCCTGAAGGCAGGACAAGAAGCAATGGATGGAAACTAATCAAGGAGAGAAGAAACCTAGAACTAAGGAGAAACTTCCTGACAGTTAGAACAATTAACCAGTGGAACAACCTGCCTCCAAAAGCAGTGAATGCTCCACCACTGGAAGTTTTTAAGAAGAGACTGGACAGCCATTTGTCTGTAACAGTTTAGGGTTTTCTGCCTGAGCAGGGGGTTGGACTAGATGACCTCCAAGGTCCCTTCCAACATAATCATCATCTTCATCATCATCATCATTATATATAGTTATAACTATTAGTCAGCATGGGTTTGTTAAAAACAGATCATGCCCAACCAATTTTATTTCATTCTTTGAGAAAGTAAATTAGTAGACCAGTGAAATGTCCTGGACTTATTATATTTAGATTTCAGTAAGGCATTCGACAAAGTAGACCACAAACCTTCTTGGTAGGCTAGAAAAATGTGGAATAGACAACATCACCACCAGATGGACTTGTAGCTGGCTGACAAACCATACTCAAAAAGTAGTTCTTAATCATACTATATCTACATGAAGGGAAGTAAAGAGTGGGGTACCACAAGGGTCTGTCTTAGGCCCAGTACTCTTCAATATCTTCATAAATGAGTTAGATGAGGGAATAAAAGGGGAACTCATCAAATTTGCAGATAACACTAAGCTGGCAGAAATAGCCAACACCCCAGAAGACAAGCTCAGGATCCAAAAAGATATTAACAGACTTGAACAATGGACCCTTGCGGAAGAACAGGATAGAACAATGGCTTATGACCCTCTTTTACTGGTCTACTATAGAGATCGTCCTCTCGTACTGTATTGTGGTTTGGTATGCTGGTCTGACAGCCACGGATAGGAAGGCATTACAGAAGGAAGGCATTACAGCACAAGACATTGTGGGCTGTCCCCTGACACCACTGGATGGCATCGCCAGGGCTCGCTGCCTTGGAAGAGTGAGGAAAATTATCAGGGATGAGAATCACACCCTGGATGGTATCTCTTTACTCTCCTACCATCGGGTAGGAGATATAGGAGTATAGCCAGCTGTACCAACAGGCTGAAGAATAACTTTTATCCATGGGCTGTTAGGCTTTTGAACAGGAAATAATTTTATAAACTTTTATGCATGATTGACTTGCAAAGCCGGTGCGTTGTGCAATTAGTTCACATGGTGTAATAAGATGGAGGGTTTGTGTCACTGTAAGTTGGGGGTGGGGGCATGAAGGGAGGCTCAGCCAATCTCAATGTATACATGGTTGTACTTTGACAATAAAGGTTCATTCATTCACCTATCTAACAAAATGAATTTTAATGGATGGGGAAAAATGCAATGTTTTACATTTAGGCAGGAAAAACCAAAGATATAAGTACAGATTAGGCAAGAGCTGGCTCAAAAACAATAACTGTGAGGGGGAACTTGGAATCCTAATGGATGATCACTTGAATATGAGCCAGCAGCCAAAAACGCTAATACAATCCTGGGTTATATAAACAGAGGCACAGAATCAAAATCACATGAAATATTAGTACCACTTTATAAAACTTTAGTAAGACCACACCTAGAATACTGAAACCAATTTTGGTCACCACACTGCAAAAAAGTTGTTGAGACTTTGGAAAAAGTTCAGAGAAGAGCAACTAAGATGATCAAAGGCCTGGAGACTAAAACATATGAAGTACGGCTGCAGGATTTGGATTTGGCTAGTCTAGAGAAAAGAAGAACTAGGGGTGACAATTAACCAGTGGAACAGCTTGCCTTCAGAAATTGTGGGTGTATCATCACTGGAGGTTTTTAAGAAGAGACTGGACAGTCACTAGTCTGAAATGGTATAGGGTCTTCTGCTTGAGCACATGGTGGACTAGAAGACCTCCAAGGTCTCTTTCAGATTCTATTCTATTCTATTCTATTCTGTTCTGTTCTGTTCTGTTCTGTTCTGTTCTGTTCTGTTCTGTTCTATTCTATTCTATTCTATTCTATTCTATTCTATTCTATTCTATTCTATTCTATTCTATTCTATTCTATTCTATTCTATTCTATTCTATTCTATTAGCAGAAGTCATGGTTAAAACAATGACAATGATAAAATGCCTTCCATGACAGGAGGGGTAATCATAACAATCCTGCCCCCTGGATTGGTTAACTTACTCAATTCCTTCACTTTTTCAACTTTTTTAACCAATTATCTATCAGCCACCTATCTATTATCTGTCAACGCTGCTAACATCGAATGTTATTGCTTGACAAGAGATGAAGAAATAGCCATTTCATATGTTAAACTTGTGTATTGCTTTAAGAGATTTAGTTCAAGGTTGGGAGAGGGAATGAGTAGGATTGCACTTTCAAGGCCATCTCTAACTAAAGAAGTTAAGACCTTGGTGGGTTTTCTAATGGAAGGGAAACTGATTCTTTAAATTAATTGGAGAATGTGATTAATGACAAAATTAGAAAGGTGGAGAATTGTGTTTTAAAATATTATGCAAGGGGCGGAGATTTCAGATTCCAGATTCCTTCAAACAAGCATTTGTCGGTGAATTAGGCTAACAAAGGACTTTTAAGATAAAAAATGCCTCAGTCACTTGAAAAGCCCATACATCGGAAACTTGACATTATCTATGTCCTTTCGTGATATTGCACTTAGCACTTACTAGAATTTATCTCAATGTCTCTCTCTATTGCATTTATATTGGAGGCATATCTCTGCATAACATTATCTGCATATTCATTCATTCCAGTGGATATAATCTTGTTATTGTGTTATAGCCAAACACAAAACAATATTCTTTTTGAGTATCATTACCACTCCATTCCTTTGAATGGATTTGTGCTCAGTGTGGCAATTTATATACCAATCTAAGTATATTATTTTTAAGATATCCAACCTGATAGTTTTCTTTCTGCTTTGGCAATTTCAATTTATTCTTGGTTTGTATTTTTTCCATTCCATATTTTGATCATACATGTCCTTGTTTAAAAAAAAAACCTCCTATTTTGATAGTGGCCCTATCAGTACCAGACTTTTTTGTGCTGTTGGTCTGGCCGCATCACCACATTCCAATTCCATTTGTGGAAATACAACAGCCACACCTATAGGAGTTTTCTTTGGGGTGTTAAGTTTCCTGATATCTGCCTGTCTTTCATTTCCACCCACTGTTCTTAGCTTCTCTCTTTCTCTCACTGATCAAAGTGAAATTCTGGACTGGAGTTCCAGACCGGAGTTCCTGCTGATACCACTCTCAAGGTAACTTGAACTGCTGAATCTTCCCAGCACATCAAGATGGTAATCCATGAATGGGATAGATGATGTAGAAGTACACAGATAAAAACAAAGCAGATGGAAGGGAAAAGCAATAACAGAAAACTATCTGAGGCAAGATCTGTTGCAGTTAATTCTCTCAAGTCACTGTATAACCAGTGACTTTGATCCCTCAGGACACTTAGCTAAATTTAATGAGGGAGCTCACGTCTTCTGGAAACACCCAAGGGTTTTTTTTAGGTTGGATTACATTTAATCCAAAATAGATATAGTGATCTATATCTACAGTAATTCAACCCAGATAGTTGTCTTGTAAAAACACCTACAACTCAATGGATCTTTTATACACATTCCTAGTCTAAAGCAGGAAAGGGAGAGTGACTCAAAATTAATCCACTCCATTGTTGAACTCACTGCCAAAGTTTGGTAGAATGGAACACTTTCAAACACTGATTGGATGCAGTGGACAAACCATGATTATGGAAACTTGCCCAATAAGGCAGAGGTTAATGGTAACCTTAACTAGTATTCTAAAACATACCATGGGACATCTAGCACTTTGCAGAAAAGGTAGGTGAGATCTCTGTTACTCAGCCAAGGATTTATAATTAGGTTAATTGGTTGTGTGAATCCAGCCAATACATGTTTAGGAAGAAATAGAGTCACAATACTCTGACTAAGAATCTAATATGCTTTCACCATCTGCTATTGACCCTTGCCAGTGCTAAAAGGAGCAGCAAAGCCATTATGCAATGCTATAGCACCTACTTTCTAGATGTAGTGTTGTTTTATGACTTCTGCAATAAATATCCTATCTATAAGGATGGGAACAAAAGGTATACCATAATGGGTGGAAGGACTGACTGATGTTTGGCAACAAGGGGAAAATAGAAAAAAGGTTCAAATTTCAAAGGGAATGGAGACAAACCTCATAAAATGCTTTTTCTATTATATGGATGGTCCTCGCTAAGCAATCACTGTTGGGACCAGCAATTCTGTTGTTAAGCAAAGTGGTCACAAAATGAAATCATGACTGTGCTTATGATCTTACTTCAGTTTTCCTTTGTTTGACAGGCCTTCAAAAGTCATAAATACAAGGACTTGCCACAAAGTCATTTTTTCAACAGTGTTGTACCTGAATGATCCCTAAATGAGGCAGTTGCTAAACAAGGAATACTTGTATTTGAAAGTCTCTCATTTTAAATTCCTTCCATCTTTGGAATATATACAATATCCACATATATTTGGAATTAATGAGAGAGGAGAGGGAGAGGGAGAGGAAAGAGTGTGTGTGTTAGGGAAAAAATATTTTTTTTCATATTTAAGTTCTTAACAGTATCCATGAAGCCATAATTCATGATCCCATTTCTAATGGGTTTTATGACATTTTATCAATGAAAACTCTGAAGCTTTAAGTTATTATTTTTCTATTTGTTCTGTTTCTTCTAACTTACTAGGATCCTGAAAGTAGCCATTTGTGGTTGTGAAAGTAAGCCATATGGGGGTTTATTGAATAATGTTGTAAAGAATTACATCCCGGTGCAAATCAGGTACAAGTGACATTAAAAATTTAAAGCAAGTGGCTAATAATAAAATTAATTAGTATTTAAATGTGGACTTGTAGAACCACACACAAATATAAAAGAAAAATTTAGAGATGCTGATATTAAAACAAAGCAATTCAAATCCAAAAGCTGCCAGTCAAACCACGTACAAAAATTTTATTGACATGACTTGGGGAAAATGCATAAGGAATATATGCAGAACCATTCCCTGAGTTTTGCTGTTACTGCATCTGATTCCTCCTGTCTAGACTTTGAGATAGACCTGCAGGATTAAGCTATATTCATTCTTTCATCAATATAGATTTATTGCAACGAAGCGCACTGAGGCATGATTTCCACATTTATTTGTTCTTGCAATTTGCAGCCAAACAAGATATATTTTCAGCTGCATTACTAGAAGACACTTGTGGATCAATATCATCATGTTAATTTTTAAGAAGCAATTGTGAGGTCAGCAGGACACATTCTTATAACATATTATCCTCTGCTAGTGATTGCATTGCTTAAAGGTACACGACTTCTCATTTCTCAAGCACACAGAAAATAACTCTGCCAAAACTGCATGCCAGCAAAAATAGTGTTAATACTGCATGTAATCTAGAGCAACTAACTCAGGCCAATAAAACCCTTTGTGAACACTATATTATGAATTCCAATATCATCAGTGGGATTGTTTCTGACATTAATACTAAATGCTTAATAAAAATTAAAATAAAATGGAAGTGGAAAAAACCCCAAGCATTTTGTGCCTGTTACTCAGATTAAGATAACCTTTAACCTGCTCACAGTAGAATAATCTTTCACTTTGATCAAAGCACTTCATTGTTCAAAATCTCATTTTCATACATTTGCATTCAGACAAATACTATACAATTCATACAGTTCTTTAAAGGATGACCGTTTGCTGTTATAATAAAATAAATTTGCATCCTCCTATACTAACAGGGGGGACACGGTGGCTCAGTGGGTTAGGACGCTGAGCTTGTTGATCAGTTTGGCGGGTTGAATCCCGAGTGCCGCGTAGCAGAGTGAGCGCCTGTTACTCGTCCCAGCTTCTGCCAACCTAGCAGTTCGAAAGCACATAAAAATGCAAGTAGAAAAATAGGGACCACTACGGTGGGAAGGTAACAGTGTTCCATGTGCCTTTGGCGTCTAGTCATGCCGGCCACATGACCACGGAGACGTCCTCGGACAAGCGCTGGCTCTTCGGCTTTGAAACAGAGATGAACACCGGCCCCTAGAGTTGGAAACACCTAGCATGCATGTGCGGGGGAACCTTTACCTTTACCTTTACTATACTAACAGGCACTCAAAAACTCCAGAACTATCCAGCATCTGACCAAGCATACCATATCTGACTATAAAAAAACCAGAAGACCACAAAGTAGCAGCAAAGAGATACAGACAAGTTGACCTTCTTTCCTATCTTCAGGAGTCCTCTACACTTTTTGTAGTCCAGATGTAATAAGCCTAAAATCAGAGGCTTCAGAAGTTAGAAATGTTAAGTAGTGACTAATTTCTACATGCAAATGGTGTCAGACAGACCTTAGTGCTAACTGGGTGCTGCTTCTGGCATGGTCATTGAACCCAAAATTTATGTTGCTAAGTGAGACAGTCATTAAATGAATTTTGTCCCATTTTACAAGTCAGTTGCCAAACATCTGAATTTGGATCACATGACAGTGGGGATGCTGCAAGGGTCTAAGTGTGAAAAACGGTCATGGGTCACTTCCAGTATCATTGCAATTAAATTGTCAGTAAATCGTAAGTAGAGAACTACCCTGCTATGCTGGCTTCCTTGTTTGCTAGTTCAGCAAAGAGAAGGTAGTGGAGAAATGGACAAAGAATCTTAGCAGTAGCAGAAGAAGAAGTCAGGAGAAATGTCCGTCATAATTTTAAAAGATCAGTTTTTCCCCTCTTTGCATTTTCCTATTCAGCAGAACACTGTACGCTCAAAACATTGCCCTAAACTGCCATCTAGAATCATAGAATCATAAAAACACAAAATTATAGAATCACGGTATCACAGAACCATAGAACCGTAGAATCAGTCTTAGAATCATAGGGCTTGGAAGACAGCTTGGAAGACTACTAGTCCAGGACTTTTCAACCTTTTCACAGATTGTACCACTTTTAGGACATGACAATATTTGAGTACCACCAGTGCTCAACAAGGTGTCAAAAACTTGATGACTAAAAAAAGGGGGGGGGGATTTTGGGTTTTACTGATTAGATTCATTTGTTGTTATGGAAATGGCTAGTTTATAATATTATGGAAAAGTAAAAAGTTGAGGTTCGATGTTAATGCTTCCTTCTACTACAAGAGAGGGAGTCGGAAGTCAGTACCTTTTCTTTTCTTTTTTCCTTCTCCCCCTCACTTCCCCCCCCTTTCTCTCCCCACTGTGTCCTACTATTTGCTTTTGTATTTTTCTATGTTATTCTAAATCTAATAAAATGTTACAATCTGTAGAAAAAAGGGGGGAAAGTACTGGTTTTAATTTCTTCGGTGGCTGTTCCTTTGCTGAATCACTTTCCCTTTGCACTGACAAATGTATGATTAATTTATCCATATTTATTAATATGTACCACTACCAGCTGGCTGGTCAGCCCTTCTTCCTCTCTCCCTCTTGGCTTTTTCCTCCCTGCCTCCTGAGCTCTCCTTCCTCAGTGTAGTAAGAATGCACCCCCCCCTCTTCACTGTACCCTCAAAAACACAGGAATCAAAGTACAAAGCAAGAAAGGCTCACAAAAACCGCAAAGCAAGAAAGACTCACAAAAGCCTCCCTGAATAAAGAAACATTAAATTCCGTGGTGTGTTGTTTTTTTCTTTAAGCTGCCTCAGTTGTGTTACAATGTTGCAAATGGAGCCTGAAAGGCTTTTACCTACAAAGAAAACTTGCTAAAAGCCTTAGACAGACTCAAGATAAGGGGGTAAAGCTAATTACATTTGTTGAAAGGGATTAAAACTATGGAGGCCAACATTTTGGACTCATTGCTAGCTTCTGTGAAACAGACTAAAATATTCCAATAACCAAAGCACAGAAACTGACCCTCTGAATTACAAAATGCTGTAAAAACTGTATAAAAATCCTTATGGTAACCCAATCAAGCTGCCAGCTGATCTGGAACCCACTGGCTTCCACAATAAACCAACCTCCTTTCCGACATGGTTGTCTCCCAGCTTTTCATTTCATAAGCGCTGATTGCATTCTCCTGGCTGGAGAAAATGAATCAGGGAACCTTTTCATCCAGCAACAGCTTCTTCTTCCCTGTCTTTTTTTCCTCCCTGCCTGCTGAGGTCTCCTTCCACAACTTCTCCATCCTCTTTCCCACCCAAACCACCTCCTTTTATGTCCTCTCCTTTCCACCCTCTTTTCTCTTCAGTTCACCTCCAGCTATGCACTGCTTCCAGAAGTGCCAATCAGCTGGAGCCCTGCAGTGCTCCTGTGGCTTCTGCCAAGCCTCAACAGTCCTGCAGCTCCAGCTGCTTCTCCCTCAGGCTTAGGTCACTTCAGCTCATTCCCCTCCCTTGCTACACTTATCTAGGAGGGTTGCATACCAACTGCCATGTGTCAAAGTACCACTGGTGGTACACGTACCACTGGTTGAAAAGCCCTGTTCTAGTCCAACCCCCTGCCCAGGAAAGGAGCCAAATTCCTTTTTCTCATCCCATTATTTCCAGCTCCCCACAAATAAGTTTCTCAAAGGACAGATTTTGCTTGCACAAGAAAATGAAGCTGAGAGTTTTTGCCTATCCATTCAGAACACAAGAAATCCCAAAGCACATAATCTTACAAGATAGGACTGGAACTGGCAGCCACACAGCACAGCTGAGAGATGTGCAGGCTGGAAGGAGGGGAAGTGTTACCAATAAAATGAAAATCACCAGTGTATGTTGAACATACACTGTTGTGGCTTGAAGACCTAAATAAGAGTACTACTTCTAGCCTCCCCATTTCCACTGATGATTGCCCTCTCTCTGCTGGTAGCAGGAGAGGAATAATTTTCATAGAAAATAAATCTTTATCACTCCAAAAGCTTTATGACAGTTTGTACAGTGTGCCTTGCTCTTACTGCTATTTTCCTCAGCAGTAAAAATGGGAACTCTGCCATTAATAACTGCTGAGCTGGCTAGGCCTCTGAAGAGCCTGGTATCTCGTTGTTTGACAATTTGCAGAGATGAAAGGTGCTAATCTTTGTTCGGAAGTAAAACTTATCACCTGCATCATCAGGGGTTTTTTTCCCCTAGTTCTTTCTGGAATTACACCTCAGAAGGAAAAAGAGAAACCAGCAAAACCTGAGACTGTGTTATATGTTGCTATAGGTAGTAATACTTAGGGCTCAATTAACACCAGCCAAGCATTTAGAGAAAGCAATTTGGGGAAAATATTCTTTGTGCCAGTTTAAGATTTCTGATGAGGAGGAGGAGAATGGCACCCTGTGGATCATAACATTATAGGGCAGAATTCAAGATCAAGAGAACTCATCATTTCTGTTCATGAGCGTGAAGGTTCCTTCTCTGAGCTTGTGAGTTGGTTTCCAAATGCTTCATTACCAAGCTAGGTAACATCTTCAGCAGAGTTTAGGGGATGTCAGTGTCAGTGTTCTTCTCTTTATAAGCACTTCAAGTGTGGGTGTGTCAAGTAAGGGCCTTGTGATGGGTCAGGTGTGAGTCATCAGTGAGAGGCTTGTGATGGGTCTTGTGATGGGGAGGTTACATCAGGTCAGGGTTCATTTCTGTTCATACTGCATTGTTCACACCAGCCTTAGAATACATAATGCAGCTTCTTCTGGGCAATACATTGGCTGGAAGACATTGATAACTGGAATTTGTCCATAGATAAGCGAATATAATAATAGAAGGCCTGGGAGGGGGAAAAATGGCATGAGGAATGATTTGGGATGTTGGGGTGATATTTAACTTGGGGAAAGAGGAGGCGTTAGCTGTTCTTACGATATCTAAATATTTGGTTTTATTTAGGTTGATTTTGTTTTGCTCATGGCGCAAAGTGCTTTTGGACAAATAGGTGATCATATAAATTGGATGGGCAAACAAATAAATGAGAAAAGAATAAAGATGGGCAGACTTCTTCAATGTTGATTCACCAGACAGAAGAAGAAACAATGGGTTTGAACATGAAGGACATGGGGAAGAACCGCTGGACTCTCTTCTCTGAGAGGAGTTTAAAGAGAAATTAGATGACCATCTGACAGAAGTACTGTAACGATGGATTGCTCCACCGTGTAGGGAGCTGGACTAGATTGGTCAGAATCTCCAAGATTCTTACCAACTCTTAAATTCTGTAGTTCTGGAATACATTTGTTTGCAATTAATAGGTAAAGGTAAAGGTTCCCCCGCACATCCGTGCTAGTCATTTCCAACTCTAGGGGCCGGTGCTCATCTCTGTTTCAAAGCCGAAGAGCCAGCGCTTGTCTGAGGACGTCTCCGTGGTCATGTGGCCGGCATGACTAGACGCCAAAGGCGCACGGAACGCTGTTACCTTCCCAAAGTAGTAGTCCCTATTTTTCTACTTGCATTTTTACGTGCTTTCGAACTGCTAGGTTGGCAGAAGCTGGGACAAGTAACAGGCGCTCACTCTGTTATGCAGCACTCGGGATTCGACCCACCAAACTGCCAACCTTCTGATCGACAAGCTCAGCGTCCTAACCTACTGAGCCACCGTGTCCCTTAATTAATAGGTGGTCCAACATAAAATACAAGTGAAATTGAAATCTTAGTTACAAAACTGTACAATTACTACAGAATAAAACTGAAATCACTCTAATGCAGACAAAGTAATGCTTACTCAGTCATAGGGCCCCTGGAAAAAACACTTAGCCAGTTTTCATCAGATCCCTGTAGTTTTGTCAATCAACAATTATTTGATGTATGGTTTAGCAGACTGTCCTGGTAGCACAGTCAATATGGCTATGCAATGCTTCAAATTCAAAGGCAAAAAGAAAAAAGAAAAAAAAGAAAAAAAAACCCTCTTCAGAGCCCAGAAGGGTAAAGCATGTAACATCTGTCTGAAATATCTTAAACCAAACATGTTTTCTTTCCCCAGGACTGTACTGCAGCTGCTTTAAGGAGTTGCCGGGTGCTACAAGACATTCCCTCATGATTCAAAGCATCTCTTGGCCTTTAGATCCAAAGCACTGCACAGCCTCAAGAACTAATAACAGGGCAATCATTTCTTGACAAGTTCCAGCATAAAAATGACAAAACCAAAGAACATATTCCGCTGCTTCCAGTTCATGGTTACTGCTGAAAGGAGTTTGTTAAAAGCCAGCCTACCTCACAAGTGAAATAAACATGGAAAGGGGCTTACCACTACATGCATTTTGAGTGGGGTCTCCATCGTTTTCATTTCTGTAGAACCACGGAAGAATTTATTGTCAATGGACAGTTTAAAAGACCCACACAAGAACACTTTTTTTCCTTGCTGAAAAAACAACAACACCCTATACTATTCCCCTAGGCCTGAACAATAGAATTGTTTTCATTAAACAGAAAATAGAATTTATTTTCATGAAATGCTGGTGCAATCTTTAAAAGTCATGCTTTTAACACATAGAAGTTAAAGTAGTGAATTGTGGCTTTCCTCAGTCCTGGAAACTCACTGGATTGTTATGGAACTGAAATGATAGAAGATCCTTTCCCCCTTCCCCCCACAAAAAGCCCCCCTAAGCTACTGGAAGAAAGACAGAAGGAGAAAGAGAAAAGAGGAAGGGGGAACAGACATAGCTGCTTTACTTCAAAACAGCCACCCATCCAGCTGCCTTTAGATTGTATGAACCCTAAATCCAAATTGCATCCAAGATGTACCATCAGTGAAAAATCATGTGGAAATACATTTTTACATCTATCCTGATTTAAATAAAAGTAAAAAAAAAACCCAGTAGGGTGGCACCATTTATTAATCACGCAGAGAACAAATACAGAAATGCAAAAATAGTGATAGAAGTAAATAACTATGATGTTTAAAATATAGCTTTTTGTGTAAGATATTCTGATTAAAGGTTTATCACATAAAAACACGAAAGCTAATACTATTTTTTTTTTCATAACAAACAATTAATGAATAAATGTAATTATCAGGATGTGACCTCTCATATCTCTCTGGCAATAGTTTGACTTGTAAACTTCTTGTCTCCTGGAATTCTGGTAAAAATGTCTGAATTAACTGAGATTTTTAGAGTAGTAGCAATCAAGTATTCTCATATTCTCATCACCAGTCTTTTCTCATTGTCAGCTTATTCCTATTTATAGTCTGAGCCTGTATGGTCTTTGACTAAAGCTAAATAATGAGGTCAATGTTTCAAAGACTGGGAACCAAAAACATTCAGTTTTGTCCCCTCAATTATTTGTCTTAAAAGTATTTAAACTATCCTTGGGGAATATGTTTCCTATATTCTCTCATCCCCTGTTAAGTAGTACAGGAACTGTTTGGAGCTGATAGAATGTTTCAGGGGGGTTTCCCCCCCCTTCTGGTTGGATATGATCTTAAATATTTATAAATTATCTCATTGGATATCACTTTCTGAAGGCAACTTGTATTTTTTTTAAAGGAAATGCTTAAAAGAGGAAAGAAAGTACGACACACTTTGAAAAGACTAAGAATCAAGAAATTAGATAAGTTTGTAGTCAATCAGAATTGCACTGGCAGTTGTTCCAATATTTGAGGGGTTGCCACAAAGAAGAGGGGGTCAACCTATTCTCCAAAATACCAGAAGGCAAGATAAGAAATAATGGATGGAAATTAATCAAAAAGAGAAACAACTTAGAGTCAAGGAGAAACTTCCTAACAGTCAGAGCAATCAACCACCACCAACAACAACTTTATTGATTAGCCCTTGGGCCATATCAAAGTGCAAAGTTCCAGCAACAAACCATCACCAAAACTTGATAAAAGCAATCCAAAATGGAATTTGATAAAATACAATTTAAAATGGAATTAAAATAAAATACAATTTAAGATGAAATAGTAATAAAATACAAATTTAAGATATAGATAAAATATGATAACATTATATTTTGGAGTCGCCCTTGCAATCTACCCCAATCAGTCCCACATATGCAGATCTTAATCGAATCATTTTGTTTAAATATTGTGCTACGTTAAATGTTATTTTCAAGTTCTGACCGGACATAAGATAAGTTATTTTGATATGGGGATCCCAATGGGTCATTTGTTTGGTATATAGACCAAGATACCTGTCTCTCACCCTCTTATACAGACAACAGTCAAATAGGATGTGAGCCAGGTCCTCTACCTCTGCTGCTCCGCAAATGCAAAGACGCTCATTGTACGGTATAGCATGAAATCTCCCATATCTGACCATTGTGTCAAGCTGTTCGAATCTCGCTCTCGTAAATATCTCCCTAAGCAATCAACCAGTGGAACGGCTTGTCTTCTCCTGCTTGTGCAGATATTATTATTATTATTGTTGTTGTTGTTGTTGTTGTTGTTGTTGTTGTTGTTGTTGTTGTCACAGGGAAATCCATGGCTTACACAATTCTTCTATTTTTAAGAATAGATACATTCTCTGCCTCCTTTTAGCAATAATATAGTAAATTTGATTTCTCTATATTCCACCCGGTGATGTCCATGGATAAAGGCATTTTCGTTGTTTGAAGACATATGAGGAAATAGAGTGGCAGAAATAGATAAATCTGTCTCCTGCTTCATTTCAGTTTCCTAAGCTATATAATCCAACCATATTTTCCAATTTCATGTTTCCAGCTTTGGCATTCTAGTTTCCAATCACAACCAACATGTCTTGCTTGCACATTCTCTCAATTTCAAACTGAACTTGATCATAAAACTTATCAACCTCCCTTTCTTTTGTTCTGATGGTCAAAGCATAAAGTTGAATAGTCATCATATGGAAGGAGCCTTGGTGGAGCAGTGGGCTAATGCCTCCTTAAGTAACACCAGATGCCTGCAATTAGTGCAGGTTCGCATCCCACCAGGCTCAAGGTTGACTCAGCCTTCCATCCTTCCGAGGTAGGTAAAATGAGGACCCAGATTGTTGGGGGCAATAAGCTGACTTTGTAATAATGCCACTTGGGGGGGGGGCGAAAGCCCTAATAAGCAGGCATATACATAGAATGAAGGCTATTGCTAAGCACATTGATTTGTGCTTTAGATTGTAAGCCGCCCTGAGTCTTCGGAGAAGGGCGGGATTAAAAATAAAAAATAAAAATTGTCCATGGAGTCTAATTGATAACATTCAGTTATTGGTTATATTGTAACCAAGTACTGTTCTTGCTATATTTCTCCTACTATAAATGCTACATTGTTCCTTCTTTGTTCTTCATGTCTCGAGTCATAAATAGTGTGATCATCTGACTGAAAGTATCTCAGTTCACTGATATCTAAGATATTAGTCTGTAGTCATTTCATTTCATCTTTCACTCTGTTGAGCTTTCGTGTGTTCAGACTTCGTACATTCAATGTTCCCACTGTAATTCTGTCTTTGCAGTTTTGGATTTTCTTTTATGTATGGTAGCATCAGCCATGAGATACTCCAAAGGCTTTTATCTAGTCATAAACACCATTAGCACTGTGAAAGACACTCAACTCTTCTTCAGTAGTGTGTTGAGTGCCATCTGGCACTTTACTGTCCAGCATTTTGTATTTCCCGTCCATGTGGTTTTCTTGATTAAAATACTGGAGCGGTACAGTATATTGTTGCCTTCTCCTGCACAGTGTGAATTGATGCCTTTGCCATTGTCACTAAAGTGATCCTCTGCCTCCAGCATCTTCATATAGAAGGAACCCTGGTGATGTAGTGGTTAGAATGCAGTACTTCAGGTAAACTCTGCCCACCGCCTGGAGTTCAATCCTGACCGGCTCAAGGTTGACTCAGCCTTCTATCCTTCTGATGTCAGTAAAATGAAGACCCAGATTGTTGGGAGGTCAAGATGCTGACTCTGTAAACCACTTAGAGAGTGCCATAAAGCACTATGAACCAGTATACAGTGTAAGTCTAAGTCCTATTGCTATTGCTATATTGCTACCGCCCAATATAGGTTCCTGCTTGCTTTAGATGGGCAGCTGGAATGACCTTCATGCTCTGGGTGATCCTGCTGGGAATAAGTCCTCTTGGCATGCATTCCCAGCATTTTTTGCTTGTTCTTTCATGAAGCTCCTCCCTTGCCTCAATGAAGCAGTACAGAAGGCCTTGGTGGTGGGGGCTGTACAGATGTTCCTCAACTTACGACCACAATCAAGCCCCAACATTATGTGGCTAAGTGAGACAGTTGTCAAGTGATTTTTCCCCATTTTATGACATTTTTCCCACAGTTGTTAAGAGAATCACTGCAGTTGTTAAGTTAGTAACACAGTTTTAAAGTGAATCTAGCTTCCCCATTGATTTTGGCAGAAGTTGCAAAAGGTGATCCTGGGACACTGCAACCATCATAAATATGAGTCCATTGCCAAGCTCCTAAATTTTGATCATTGACCCCAGGGATGCTGCAATGGCTGTAAATGTGAAAAAGAGTCATAAGTCATTTTTTTCAATGCCTTAACTTTGAACGGTTGTAAGTTGACTTTAGTCCCATTAAGGCAACCATTATCCAAGTCTTAACCATAAGACGTGACACCTATACTTTTTGTCCTAAGAAATAGGGCTGCGTGCATGTTGTAACAGTTAAAAAAACTAATTAAAACACCTTACTTCTTTTTTCAGAATTCCAGCCTGAAGATAAAGTATTGCTGTTTTAAAAGTTGTAT
The DNA here is from genome assembly GCF_964194415.1 of Vipera berus. Lineage (NCBI taxonomy): Eukaryota > Metazoa > Chordata > Lepidosauria > Squamata > Viperidae > Vipera > Vipera berus. The sequence continues at coordinate 210,969,241 of NC_138202.1, forward strand.
TAATATAGGGCCCTTAAAGTAGAATAGTCTCTTTCTTTTTCAGGCTCATTCAAAACCCTGAAGACAATATTGGGCTGCTTTAATAAACAGCAGAGAAATGTTTTTAATCATTTCTTCCTAATCATTTTGGAGGGAGGTATAGCCTCATTGTAAAAGCATCTGATCCTTTCACAGCGTAAGCCAAAATACACTTATTCAAGGTAAGTAAGTATGAGCTTGCCGTCTAAGCTTCTTGAATAGTAAATCCATGGGAAACTAGTTCTGAGTTTATTGGAGGAGGAAGAAAATAAAATTTTGAATAAAACAATATCAACACAAAGGCAATGCAATCTTGTTCCATTTATCTGTTGATATTTTCAACAGCCAGGACTAAAACAAGCCATCAGCAGAAATGCTTGGTGGAATACATGCTGGAAAATCTCGAGTAATAAAGACAGGAAAACACAGGCATTTTTAATACTCTTTTGTGAGTTGCTGCTGTCACTCTTCATTCTTTGCCTTCCCCCCCCCCTTCAATATTTTTTTCCTCCTTAGAGGAATGTTGATCATTGCCTGTACCTTCACCTTCTTCTTTTACTCATGGGTGTCAGCCTTGTCAATCACCGTGCAATGATGCAGCTCATGAAAATGTGTCTCAGCAAGTAGCACGGTGACCTTCAGCTCTCTCTTTTGTTGTGACAAACGGGTTTCATTTGCCAGCTGAAGAAATGAGCACTCCCCACTTCTCCCTTGCCTTCCCAAGCCAAAATAGATTTTGACTTTTAAAAGAGAAGGGAGAGGGGAGGCTAAGACTGAAGATGCCCCCCCCATTACCAAATCCTGCAGCAGAGGTTTTCTATAGGGCAAGTAAAAGCCTACACAGCACTGAAGTTTGAACAAAAACACATATGTGGCTATATAGTCTGCCTCTTTAGTGGACCAGCTTTTTATCCTGATGACAAGAGGCATGGGGAACACAAACTTCTCTTGTGATGTGTAAAGGGGTTAGCCTTTTCCTAGGTAACATTATTATGGAGTGAGCAGGTAGGCAGATGTCATCCCAGACACTGACCATCTAATAAGGCTTGTTAGAAAGCTGCACTTGACCCACAAACTTTCTGGTTTTTAATATTTTACTTATTCCATTTATATGGCCACCTCTTTCACATCAGTAACTCTAAGTGGTGTATAAGGATTAAAAACACACACCAAAACCCATGCAACATATTTATTTATTTCCTGCCTTTAATATTTTTACAAATAACTCAAGGTGGCAGACATGACCAACATACCTCTTCTGATTGTCCCTAAAAAACCCTGTCAGGTAAGTTGGGCTGAGAGAGAGAGACTGGCCTAAGATCACCCAGCTGGCTTTCATGCCTAAGGTAGGACTAGAATTCCCAGTTTCCTAGTTTCTAGCCTGGTGCCTTACCCATGAGGTTAAGTTTAGTAGGTGAACCACTTAACCATAAGACGTGGCACCCAAGCATCAACAATAACCCCACTCATAGAAGTGATGCAAATGTCTGGGGAAACAAGCAGGATTTCAGGGTTGGGGCCATCCAAATCCTCAGAAGGATGCTGTCCCATAGAATGGGTGCTGTCATTGAGGTGCAACACATTGACGTTGTTTGATAGAAGGGACCCAGAGCACGTCTTCCATATTAGATCTAATAAGGCAAGCAGAACAATGAGAAAAGGACATTACTGCAAGTAGCCTGACCCTATGCTTTGGAGAGTTTCATTTTCAAGCTTAGGGGGAAGCCAATGTAGCTCACAAAGCAGCAGTGTTAAATGACTGTAACATGAAATACCAAAAAACTCCTGCACCTCTTCACGCTGGATCAACTCCTGATTCTAAGTACTCCTCCAGGGCATGTAGAACATGGGCTAGACAGAAGGGACTAAGGCATGAGTCATAGAAAGACCGCCCACTCCAGGAATGGGTGCAATTGGTGCAAAACATGAACTTGAGCCAAGATTGCCCACGGCTGCCATCTGATTTTTGAATAGGATCAGTATCCAGGAGGAACCTCCAAACCATGTACCAACTCTGATGGGGGAGATGTATCCCAAGCAGAATTGCAGATGGAACCAGTGGACCTTAAAACCCATAGCCACTCGGTCTTTCCAAGAATGAGCTGAAATCTGTCCTCCCCCATACAACCTCACACAGCTTTTGGGTGCTGGGAAAAGACCTTGACAGCATCACTTGGCCAGCCCAGGGTGGAGAGGTACAACAAGGTATTATCAGAATATTGATGACATTGTATCCCATGCCAGCAGATGAACCCATCCAGTGCCTTCATGTAAACATTAAAAATGAGCAGAGAGATGGTAGAGCCCTGAGGCACCTCCCAAAGCAGGAGCCTCAGGCTCAACCTTTCTCCCTATACCAACACAGACTGCAACTAGCCCCCCAAAAGGGACAACTACCATAACATGGTGCCTACAACTCCCAGCTCCTGAGTTGGCCCAGAAGTATACTGTGATTGATGATATGAAAAGTTGCTGACAAATCAGGGAGGATCAGGATGGATGCTGTACCCCACCTCAAGTTTACAAGAGATTCTCAACAAGCATGGTCAATACTGTTTTAGCATTGGATAAGGAAGGTCAGCAATGGGGTAAAGATTGTCCAGATCTGCTGGTTTCAGTGATGGTCTCTTAAGAAGTACATAGACATTTTGCTGTGTCATTGTTCTTTTGCACTTTAGCTTAGGGAGCCTACATTAATACAGAAAGTGATTTCTTGCTTTGAGTAGAAATGTTTCGAGGCCACTTGCCTTGAGTTGCCATGTGCAAGTTGGCGGCAATACAAATTTTCTAAATAAATAAAAATAAATATGTTCAACCCTGCTTCATCTTGTTAATTGTGAAGAACATATTTGCTTGTCTTGAATGGCTACCCTCTCGTCTTCCATTTGTTATTTCATTGCAACGTCTCTTTTTCTCTCATTTTATACCCTCAATATGACCTTCTTATATTTTAGGGGACCAGGAATCAAGAATTCATTCTCTAGTGACAGCTCTAAGAAAGGCCAGCCTGATAAACCAACATCATACAGGCCAATACTACTTTACTGTAACAGCTGTACTGACAGAATCTTGCAAGCCTGAGCATGGGTTCCTTTCTCTCCCCCCCCCCTACCACTCCTTCATCTTTGTATCAACTAGGGAGGGGCTTGTCTGAGACTTTTGCTCAAGTTATTTTCTTCTTGGGCTCAAGCTCTGCTTATCTGATTATTGCATCAGGTAGAGGTTTTCTCTCCTGTCTTCAAGGCTATTCACTCTTCCCTCTACATTTGCTCATAAAACTCTCCTCAACCACCCCAAATTATATTAAAATGTTTCTTAAAATTAAATTTAAATTCAAATCTTGCAAGATACCATGCAAGAACGTCAGACAAACCCTTCTCCCCAGTGACACAAAGATAAAGTGAAGGATCAGAGAAGCATATTGCAAGATTCTATCACTACAGCTGTTATAATAAAAGGATTGCTGGCCTGGATGATGTTGGTTTCTTAGGCTGGTCTTTCTTTGCTACTTAATGAGTAGCAAGCTGCTTTTGTATGGCTGCCAATAAAACAAAACAGATATTTCCATGAAGCCACCAGGAGTCCATCTTAACTTGAACTTACTATCAAGTAACTTTAGGAAAGTGTCTTTTGCTTTTGTGACTGTGACAGCATGGCTGTCTTCATTATATCTTTTCTTCCAGTTTTTTTCTAAATCTTTAGATGGTGGCCTTTATTTAGTGCTTGATTGTTCCTGGGGCTCTTCAGGAAACTACGTCAGCATGATAATAAGCACAGCTGTCAGCAATAAAAGTAACATTGGGGTTTAATGCACAAACACTGTTTAGCATGTGGTTGGTGACACAAGACTCAGAGGTAACTAATTCCTGGCAACTGAGATCCCGCCAAGCAAATAATGATAGTGAACTAAATATTTTATCAGTGCTTTTAAGTATGATATAATTGGAACACTCTTTTAAAAAGGAAGGATTACTGCTAAACCCCCCCCCCCTCACACACACACACCTTCCTCTCAGTTCTCTACCCATCCATTTTTTTGGTTACCATTTTGACGTATTCTCACTTTTCTTTTTCATTGCTCATTTTATTGTTCTATTGTTTTACTGCTGTTTGCCCTCTTTTCATTTTCTTCCTTTTAATTATTGTAAGCCAGTAAGAGTAGCCCTACAGTGAGATAGATGGCAAATAAAATTTAAAAATAAATAAAATAAAACCAGTAGATGGTAACGTAGAATCAGCTGGAAATCAAGTAAGGCATACTACAGCCAGCACCCTGGAGTTCAAACGGCATATAAAGATATCAGTAATTATAGATATTTACATATGTGAATTTCTACTTCACAAAGATGAGTGCTTTTCCAAGTTTTCTTTTGAAATTAGCTGAAGTGAGGAGCATACAGATGTGTACACCAAAAGCAAATCAAGATTTACAGGGTTTTCCACCAGAAAATTAAGTATAAAAATATTGTGTGTGTATGTTTTGGAGTCCTTGTGCATGATTAGATATGGGCAAAGCTTCCTTCAGCTATATCTGTACCCTGTTTGCCATTCACCAGCATTTAAAAAGCTGTTTTAAAAAACTCATCTGTTTTGCTGGCGAGTTCCCTCCGTTAAAGCAACATTGGCGCATGGTGGTTGATGGCTCTCCTGGGGAATGTTGAAGATCTTTGGAAATTCAGCCATCCTCATATAAATAACAAAGTACCTAAGAACAAGAACCTGCTTTAATTCTTGCTAGACACACAAAAAAAATAACTGAGATAATTGACCTTCACTGAGAAAACGTTCCCCTAAACAGAAGTCTAGCTCTGGATTCCTAATTTATTGCAGTCAGCAAGCATTTTATCAGGACTAGGGAATTAACATTTCAATACAGCTACAGGGAACATTTTGTTTCATCAAGATCAGTGGGAGGCTAGCTTTGTATAAGAAGACTGCTTTCCTGCACCCACGAAGCAAGCAAGCCAGTGGACTTAGCCAGACAACTGCAGAATCTCCTAATGTTTTGGTCTGGAAAATAACTTCCAGACTCAGAAAATGAACAGAATGCAGGTACTGTACTCCTTGACTTACAACCAAAACTGAACCCAAAATTTATGTTGCCAAGTGAGACATTTGTTAAGTGACTGTTGCCCCATTTTATGACCTTTCTCGACGTAGTTGTTAAGTGAATCAGTTAGTAACATGGCGGTTAGGCGAATCTGGCTTCCCCATTAACTTGTCAGAAGGTCACAAGAGCTGATCACATGACCCCAGGTCACTGCAACTGTCATAAATATGAACCAGTTGCCAAGCTTCCGAATTCTGATCATGTGACCTGGAAGGTGCTGCAACGGTCATAAGTGAAAATCAGTCCTAAGTCAATTTTTCTGGTGCCATTGTAACTTCAAACACTCACTAAGCAAACTTTTGTAAGTTGAGAACTATCTGTATTTATTCATAATGAACAAGATTGCAATTTTTTTGCTACTTCCCATTTGGGGCTTGGTACAATTTGGGAGTAGAGTGGTACATCAGGCAACTCCCAAATGTAGGGCAGAAAAACATACTCCTTGCAATTTAGTTGCAGCAAGAAAAAGTATTTTTGATAGGAAAGAAGGTAGTGGTCTAGGAGCCAAATCAAATATTAAAATGTGTCTGTCATCTCCCTGAAATGTGCCTTGTGCCCCAGCAACACCTTTAGTTCTTTACCTGTGAATAGGAATCTATGAATTCACCTGTTTTGATTCACCTCTGTTAGATCGGAAGCATTCCTATTCCTAAGCTGACCATTATGGCATCTGGCAACAACACAGGACAAAACAGAATAGGAGATTTTCCCATCCTTTCAGGACATGGCATTGCCTTAGAAAAACGGAATAGTCATGAGCAATAGCAAAGCTGCTTTTCCATGGTTCACTGCTTATCACTCACCATTTGCTAACATTAAGGTCACAGAAGCAACATTTCATATTTGTTGCCTTGGAGGAACCGTGATTGTATGTCTATTGTCAAATGCAACCTTTATAAAAAGGAGGGAAAACTATTTTTCAGTATAGCTTTATTTATGGCAATATGGGTAATTTATCAAGAGCGAAAGAAAAGCCTTTGGCTGCAATCTAAGATAAAGTTCCCAATCTTAGATTCATTCACTCTTAGGTCGATCAAGGTCCCGTAGCCCACATTCCAAGTTTTCTAGTGGGGGCTGTCTCAGACTTTCATAAGGCTGAGTCCTGAATATGCAGTCATTTGTTCCTTTCCAAATTCAGTCAGGCCAATGAAATTCATTTAGAATAGAATAGAGCTGGAAGGGACCTTGGAGGTCTTCTAGTCCAGCCCCCCACTCAATCAGGAGAACCTATACCATCTCAGACAAGTGACTGTCTCTTCTTAACAACCTCCAGTGATGGAGCACCCACAATTTCTGAAGTCAAGCTGTTCCACTGGTTAATTGTATACTGTATGCTGTATACTGTACAAAGACTGTCATAGGGAGGGGAGAAATCTGATGGAAACCTAGATATGGTTTTCATCTGGATCAGAAGCCCTTTCTGCTGATCATGGTCAACAGAGTGAATTTGACCAAGAATCCAATTTTTCTTTGAGGAGGGACTAAATGGCCCTTGGAAATGGCCATTGGTTCTTGGAATGGTTCTTGGAAAATGGTTCTTGGAAAAAATAAGAGACTTCTAGCATAGGAGAGGAACAAACATTATTTGGCATCAGGAGTGAATGGTAATCCTAAGAGGCTTGAAATGGTAATATCTGAGCAGAAGAATGAACTGGATAAGCATATTCTTTTATTTATACAATAACTTAAAGATCCTGTTTAATTAAAGATTAAACTATTTGTTGGTTTGTTAAACTACTTAGGAATTTCTCCTAGCTGGCATTTGTCCTCTTCTTTTACCAGCTGACTATGGATGATGAGCTAAAGAGAGGTGATATTTTATTCCCAATAATAGGGAAAAAAAAGAGTTTTCCCAAAACATATCATGAATTGGGAGCCTTTGGTTTTTGTTTTGTATTTTAAAAAAAGATGATTGAGCAATCCATGTTTGCAGGAAAAATGTTTCCTACATAGACACACAATCTTAAGAGTAGAGAAGAGGCCAAAGCAGGCAATAAAGTGAGCCATTGTGCAAACTCCATTACCATTAGAATGGGCTGTGTTCAGCATGTATACTTGTAGCTGCCAGCAGAATGGACCAACACCCCTCAGATATTTTTTTCACTGCAGAGGATGGCAACAGAGCACCCACAAATGCCAGGGAATTCACAATCTGACCAGATGTAGCCCATGCTCCCCGACCTTTAATAATACTAGTGATATTTATTCAGAATTTCAGAAAACTCTTGTGCAACCTTGTAAGAGAACTTTGAAATCTGACAACAGTAGGTAGAAGGGGATGTATACTTGTAGCATGTATACTTGTAGCTGCCAGCAGAATGGACCAACACCCCTCAGATATTTTTTTCACTGCAGAGGATGGCAACAGAGCACCCACAAATGCCAGGGAATTCACAATCTGACCAGATGTAGCCCATGCTCCCCGACCTTTAATAATACTAGTGATATTTATTCAGAATTTCAGAAAACTCTTGTGCAACCTTGTAAGAGAACTTTGAAATCTGACAACAGTAGGTAGAAGGGGATGTATACTTGTAGCATGTATACTTGTAGCTGCCAGCAGAATGGACCAACACCCCTCAGATATTTTTTTCACTGCAGAGGATGGCAACAGAGCACCCACAAATGCCAGGGAATTCACAATCTGACCAGATGTAGCCCATGCTCCCCGACCTTTAATAATACTAGTGATATTTATTCAGAATTTCAGAAAACTCTTGTGCAACCTTGTAAGAGAACTTTGAAATCTGACAACAGTAGGTAGAAGGGGACGTGGCGCACAAAGCATTGTGCACAGATGCACAAAGCAGGTAAGACCTTGTGGGGCTTGGTAAGATCGCAGTTGGAGTATTGCATCCAGTTTTGGTTGCCACGATGTAAAAAAGATATTGAGACTCTAGAAAGAGTGCAGAGAAGAGCAACAAATATGATCAGGGGACTGGAGGCTAAAACATACAAAGAATAGTTGCAGGAATTGGGTATGGCCAGTCTGTGGAAAAGAAAGACTAGGAGTGACATGTTAGCAATGTTCCTATATCTAAGGGGCTGCCACAAAGAAGATGGGGTCAACCTATTTTCCAAAGCATCTGAAGGCAGGATAGGGAGATATGGATTGAAACTGATCAAGGAGAGAACCAACTTAGAACTAAGGAGAAATTTCCTGACGGTTTAGAACAATTTTTATTTATTTATTTTTTATTTTAATTCCATTTATATCCCGCCCTTCTCCGAAGACTCAGGGCGGCTTACAAGCTTAGCAGTAGCCTTCATTCTATGTATATGCCTGCTTATTAGGGCTTTCATACACCCCCCCCCAAGCGGCATTATTACAAAGTCAGCTTAATTGCCCCCAACAATCTGGGTCCTCATTTTACCTACCTCGGAAGGATGGAAGGCTGAGTCAACCTTGAGCCTGGTGGGATGCGAACCTGCACTAATTGCAGGCAGCTGGTGTTACTTAAGGAGGCATTAGCCCACTGCTCCACCAAGGCTCTATTAATTAGTGGGAAAACTTGCTTGCATAAGTTGTGGGTGCTCCATACTGAGGTTTTTAAGAAACGATTGGACAACTGTTTGTCTGAAATGGTATAAGGTTTTCTGCTTGAGCAGGTAGTTGGACTAGAAGACTCCAAGGTCCGTTCCAACTCTGTCATTCTATTATTCTGATCATTAAAGATGGCCAGGCTGCACATTAGCATTATACATCAAACATACATTGACACATTTCAAATAAATGTAAATCAAAAGAAGAAAATAAAATTGTCTCTAAAAATATTGTAATCACCTACTCTATTTACCTTGTATAATGCTGACTTCCATTTAAATGTTTGCATGTACGTATCTGGGAATAGATTCCTGCGTACTCCTTACTTAGTGGTTCATTTGGATGTGATGCTGCCTTTTTCATTTTCATTTCTGTGCTTATGAACTACCATGAAGCCTTTGTGATTCGGTGGCAATCTAGGGATTAAAGTATTTGTTCACTTTGAAAAAAATATAGATGTACTTCATTTGTTTACACTAGTTTCTTAAGGGACTAGTTTCTTAAGGGATGCGGTGGCTCAGTGGGTTAGGATGCTGAGCTTGTCGATCAAATGGTCGGCAGTTTGGCGGGTCAAATCCCAAGTGCCGCGTAACAGAGTGAGCACCTGTTACTCGTCCCAGCTTCTGCCAACCTAGCAGTTCAAAAGCACGTAAAAATGCAAGTAGAAAAATAGGGACCACTACGGTGGGAAGGTAACAGCGTTCCGTGCGCCTTTGGCGTCTAGTCATGCCAGCCACATGACCACGGAGACGTCCTCGGACAAGCGCTGGCTCTTCGGCTATGAAATGGAGATGAGCACCGGCCCCTAGAGTCGGAAACGACTAGCACGCATGTGCGGGGGAACCTTTACCTTTACCTTTATCTGGGAATAGATTCCTGCGTATTCCTTACTTAGTGGTTCATTTGGATGTGATGCTGCCTTTTTGATTTTCATTTCTGTGCTTATGAGCTACCATGAAGCCTTTGTGATTCGGTGGCAATCTAGGGATTAAAGTATTTGTTCACTTTGAAAAAAAATATAGATGTACTTCATTTGTTTACACTAGTTTCTTAAAAATCCCTTTTTAATCATTTTGAAACAAAGGTCCTTCATGTTCTGCACAGAATTAAAAACTGCACTCATCTCACGCTTTACAGTTACATTTTCAGAAGAAACAAAGTACATCAATAGAAACAGCTGGATATCCCCATAGGTATGAATGAAGCCAGATCAGGCAAACACTATCTTAACACAACCATTTTTTGCCCCTTTTTAGTCACTTCCAAAGCTGGTAGGAATAAAGCATCTTTTCAACCCTGTCACCGTTTACAAAGCAAGTCTAACAGCCATGAAGGGTACATCTTATCATATCATGTCAGACTGGAATATATAAAAAGGAAGAAGTTTACTAGAAGTTGTAAGTTTGAGGAGGGTGGGGAGGAGGACTTGGGGTTTTGTGTGCGTGTGTGTATGTGTGTGTTTCTATTTTTGCACTTTTAAAAGCACAGTTCAGAAAATCCCCAAACTGCAGCAAATCCAAGATGCAAGATGAGGAAAAAAACATGTCAAGTATTTCATATCCTTCAAACATTTTTGTAAAAAAATCTTTCCAAATCTCTTTTCAAGTGCTTTCCAGGATTGTCACTCTCAAGGCTAGAATTGCTCAAAAATGTTCATCAAAACATTTGGTCAGTGGAAAATTGCTTTTTCTTTTGGTATGAAGCAATTTTTTAACAGGATAGTGCCAAGAAAGAAATAGAGAATGCACACATGCAAGTCTGTATTGTTTCTCCAATTTTGCTCCTTTCTCTTTTCTATTGTTTCAAGAATATTTGAAATAAAAGGGGGGGGGGAAGTAGCAACAAAAACTTCTGCAAGATTTTGCAACTATATCCACAAAGGATTAACATAAGACTAACAAGAAGCAATGTTGAACAATTTACGAATGCTTGACAAAACTCTTGGCAGAATCAATTAGATTGGTTCTAGTGTTCCAGCTAGCATATCCCTGAAAGAACACAAGTAGATTACCATACTCAATCCTGCAACCTGCCTCTTTAGATTAAAAAGTATCTGGAAGCTTCAACAGGTGCAAAATATGGCTATCTGGGTAGTTATAGGTGCTCCTAGAAGGACTCACATTGCATCTCTGCTCTGCAAACTGCCCTAGTTGCCAGTTTACTTGTGGGTCCAATTCAAGGTGCTGGTTTTGACCTTTAAGTCCCTACATGCCATGGGGACAGGTTATCTGAAAGATCACCTGTCTTTGATTACACCTGCCCATCTCATCATGTATGGCAGCAAAGGCATATTGTGGGCCCCATCTCATAGGAGCTAAGAGGCAAGCCTTTTCTTCCATGGCAGATGCCCTCTGGAACATCATCCCTCCAAAGGTTACCAACCTTTGTGATCTTTCAGAAAGCCCTTAAAACTTGTATTATTTTTTTTCATCCAACAAGTCTACGGATCCCTTGGTAATAAGGAGCCTGAACAGTGGCTCTATTCTATGTGATATCGCCTCTCTTGTGATCTTGCTTTTTTATACTCATTAGTTTAACTGGTTGTACAGAAAGTCTTAATGGCTTACGTTACTGTACACAATCCAGAATCACTTTGTGTGAGATGGGTGGCCATATAAATTTGACAAATAAATAAAAATAAAAATAAATAAAAAGTGATCGATAGCAGTTGTATAAGGATGCCCTATAAATCTTGCCACTTCAGAAAAATATCACACTAGTGTTAGAATCTTTGCCAACGCCCAGCAGCTGGCTTAAGCTTTAGTTCAGATACATTATCTTTGAAGCATGTTTTAATAGATCTTCAAGCTCATTAATATCTTAGTTGAAAATGAATAGCCATCCCAAAATACTTAAATGGAAAAGCGAGCGAAAACCTCTCAAAGAATATTTTTGTAAGGAAAGAAGTTTCAAGATTTAAAATACAACTTCTGCCCCCCCAAAATAATCTCCATCTTCACCCCTTGCCTGTAGCAGGTGTCAGTCTTTCCCCAAAATGGCTCAAACAATGTACATCAATAGGGTCCAAGATAGCAGCACAATTGTTGCTGTGTGCCTTTGCGGTAGTAGTAGCTGGGGGGAAAAAACATGTTCAGAAAAAAACAGAAGCTTTTGTGCTACAGTAATTGATAACAATGAGCCTACTTTTAACACCCTATTCAACAATTTTTCCTGCTCCTGCAGAAATATAGAGAAATTGCCTAGAGAAGACTGACATTTACCTCCTTCTATCACCTCTCTCTGCCCTCCTGGAATATTGCAGGTGAAAAGCCCCGTTCAAAGACTTAGAACTCATCAATTTTATCATCAGTTTTTCTTTTGTTCCATCACAGGAAACATGGTTGAAAGAGTTGCTAAAGTTGAATGGATATTATACAGTTTCATTGGATGCGGGTGCTCCCCCATTTGGAGAGCACCCAAATGAAAAGATGGCAACACTCGACTGTACCAGATTGCAAAGCATGTTAACATTAAGCTTGACACATTTAGGAATGTAGCAATATCAATCCTAGTTAGGCTTAAGCACTGTTCCATTTTGCTGATAGATGTATACTTACTTCCTACAAAGACCCAATCACAATATACAGAAACATGGCAAGGTCATGCAATTGGTAGCAATCTGTACACAAGCACTGGTTGCTATAGCAGGAGATTTTTACTCAAACTTAACTTCTAATGACAATCTGATTCTTTATTTAAAATATCATAGCCAGCCTCCAGAAAATTATCCACCATCACCATTAGGCTAATGCCAATCTCAAGATGAGAAATGTAATTTTACAGGCTTTTGCTTAATGCAATGTCTCAGCAAATTGGATTTTCATATCTCACGGCTCAATTTTGAAGATCATATAGGAGCTGTGACCAGGGGGGCTTTTGCCCAGGTTCGCCTGGTGTGCCAGTTGCGACCCTACCTGGACCGAGATGCCCTACAAATAGTCACTCATGCGCTCGTGACCTCCCGTTTAGACTACTGCAATGCTCTCTACATGGGGCTGCCCTTGAGGACCACCCGGAGGCTTCAGCTGGTGCAGAATGTGGCCGCGCAAGTCGTGATGGGGGTCTCCCAATACTCCCATGTAATACCTCTACTGCGCGAGCTGCATTGGCTTCCGGTTGCCCTTCGGGTGAGATTCAAGGTGCTGGTGATGACCTATAAAGCCCTAAATGGTGAGGGTCCAGGATATCTGAGGGAACACCTGCTGCCAGCATCAAGCTCCCTTCGTCCAGTGCGCTCCCACAGGGAGGGTCTTCTCAGGGTGCCGCCGGTTAAAGATTGCTGGTGGGTAACACCCAGGGGTAGGGCCTTCTCAGTGGGCGCGCCTGCCCTTTGGAACCAGCTGCCCACAGAGCTTAGGACTGCCCCCGATCTCCGTTCATTCCGCCGGGACCTGAAGACCTGGCTCTTCGAGCTCTCTGGCCCAGGCTGAGAATTTTTAATTTTTAATTTTAACTGGGGTTTTTATTTTATCTCAGGGTTTCATTCAATCTTTTTTTAATTGTTTTAACTTTTGTATTGATTTTCTTTTAAATATCCTGTAAACCGCCCTGAGTCCTTCAGGAAAGGGCGGTATATAAATCTAAATAATAAATAATAATAATAAATAATATTTAGAACAGAGCCTCCCCCCGGACCCAAGAGACAGACCAGGGCAGCTTAGGCTTGGTCAGGCTCAAAATCAAGCTCAGCTGATTATAAAGTCTAAAAGACTTTATAATGGTTAGTGCTCCAATGACACCTACTCCCTCTGTATCTCTTCATTGAGATGACAAAATGGAATTGGGAATTAGAGCCTTGGTGGAGCAGTGGGCTAATGCCTCCTTAAGTAACACCAGATGCCTGCAATTAGTGCAGGTTCGCATCCCACCAGGCTCAAGGTTGACTCAGCCTTCCATCCTTCCGAGGTAGGTAAAATGTGGACCCAGATTGTTGGGGGCAATTAAGCTGAGTTTGTAATAATGCCGCTTGGGTGTGTGTGTGAAAGCCCTAATAAGCAGGCATATACATAGAATGAAGGCTACTGCTAAGCTTGTAAGCCGCCCCGAGTCTTCGGAGAAGGGCGGGATATAAATGGAATTAAAATAAATAAATAAATAAATAATCCCTTCCCTTATAACCCCAAAGACAAATGTTTTTGCTTTCACATAAGATGGTCAACAAAGGTTCAGCCTAGAAGAACCTTTGAACTCTACTCATATAAAATTGACATATCATAGTTTTAAATCTAGCTAATGAAAGTACATGGAAACATTGCAAGCAGGTTTAGCCAGTCCAGCAAACAAAACTTAAAGGTAAAAGGTAAAGGTTCCCCCGCACATGCGTGCTAGTCGTTTCCAACTCTAGGGGCCGGTGCTCATCTCCGTTTCAAAGCCGAAGAGCCAGCACTTGTCCGAGGATGTCTCTGTGGTCATTTGGCCGGCATGACTAGACGCCAAAGGCGCACGGAACGCTGTTACCTTCCCAAAGTAGTAGTCCCTATTTTTCTACTTGCATTTTTACGTGCTTTCGAACTGCTAGGTTGGCAGAAGCTGGGACAAGTAACAGGCGCTCACTCTGTTATGCAGCACTCGGGATTCGACCCACCAAACTGCCAACCTTCTGATCGACAAGCTCAGCGTCCTAACCTACTGAGCCACCGTGTCCCTTAATTAATAGGTGGTCCAACATGGAAACATTGCAAGCAGGTTTAGCCAGTCCAGCAAACAAAACTTAAAGGTAAAAGGTAAAGGTTCCCCCGCACATGCGTGCTAGTCGTTTCCAACTCTAGGGGCCGGTGCTCATCTCCGTTTCAAAGCCGAAGAGCCAGCACTTGTCCGAGGATGTCTCTGTGGTCATTTGGCCGGCATGACTAGACGCCAAAGGCGCATGGAATGCTGTTACCTTCCCACCGTAGTGGTCCCTATTTTTCTACTTGCATTTTTACGTGCTTTCGAACTGCTAGGTTGGCAGAAGCTGGGACGAGTAACAGGCGCTCACTCTGTTATGCAGCACTCAGGATTTGACCCGCCAAACTGCCGACCTTCTGATAGACAAGCTCAGCATCCTAACCCACTGAGCCACCTCATCCCATTTTAAAACAAAACTTTGGTTACCCTTAATCTAAAATTCACAAAGTAATCAGACCATGCCAAGGTACTGGTTTGATAAGGACTGCCAGAAAGCAAAAAACGAAGAAAAAAAGAAGAAGAAGAACTAGGGGCTATCTTTCGGACTATAGACAAGTTCAGTTATGTACCTCCTGCTCAATGGTTCTCCTTCAGAGGAAGCATTGTAAAAGCTGAATTCCTCTAAAAAGAGAGATGATAGATGAAACCTGGGCACAGATAGCAGTGGCCAGTTCAAAGGAGTCTGCTAAGTTTTGAGACCTACTCCTCTCCTCTATAATATCATATCCCAACAGCAATGTTGAAACATATTTTCAGGCTTTATGAGGAGGGAAGAACTCAAAAAATGGAGAGAATGTTTTAGGAGAACAGCCTCTGCCAAAGTAGTCTCTAGTTTCAGCTGCTAAAGTTATTAGGCAATTAAAACTTAGAAAAGTCCCAAGTCTAGACTTAAAGTCCTCTGAACTGACATAAACCCACTTGGAGTGGTGGACTTCAGCGTTGGCTTCACTTTGTATATATAAAAGGTAAAGGTTCCCCCGCACATGCGTGCTAGTCGTTTCCGACTCTAGGGGCCGGTGCTCATCTCCGTTTCATAGCCGAAGAGCCAGCGTTTGTCCGAGGACGTCTCCGTGGTCATGTGGCCGGCATGACTAGACGCCAAAGGCGCATGGAACGCTGTTACCTTCCCACCGGAGTGGTCCCTATTTTTCTACTTACATTTTTACGTGCTTTCGAACTGCTAGGTGGGCAGAAGCTGGGACGAGTAACAGGCGCTCACTCTGTTACGCGGCACTCGGGATTCGACCCGCCAAACTGC
>NC_138202.1:210989837-211052337 GCF_964194415.1 Vipera berus
AACAATGAAGCAGATAATAGAGAGCTGGCATAGGAATTTTTTGGATTAATTAGTTCAGGGGTAGGCAACCTCGGCTCTTTTATGACTCATGGACTTCAACTCCCAGAATTCCTGAGTCAGCATAGCTGACTCAGGAATTCTGGGAGTTGAAGTCCATGAGTCATAAAAGAGCCGAGGTTGCCTACCCCTGAATTAGTTGAATGAGGTCTGCCTGAACTCCTCCTACTTCTTTGCCTCAGTTGTTCCTGTGCTAACAGACCTCAAATGCTTTTTTCATACTGTGTGGCAACTGCTTCATCAAGATATTAGGAAAGGACAGAGTGGACATTGGAAGGCCTGCTGTGAGGAATTTCCATTGTTCTGTACAGATAACATTAATCATATTCACCTTGACTCCAGTGCTGAGGCAGGTCCTGGTCTTCCTCATATAGATTTTATCCAGCTTGTAGAACTTGGGGACATAAACATGTGCTGGAAAATGAGGGTTACCATCTGGACAGTACAAGCCCTGTGATTAAGGGAGATGATATATAACATCTTGAAGGTAGGATGTAGCAATTAAAAAGCGCCGCCTTGATCAGGAAGATATCCAAAGGTCCATCCCAACTATTCAATCCCTAGATAAAGGTAATTGAGAAGATCTCGCAAGTGGCCTCACCAATCCAAGTTCATTAGGATGAAAATCCTTCGGAATTTATTTCAGTCGGGATTTCAGTTGGGGTAGGAAACTGCTTTACACACTAGGAGGGATGGTCTACACTGGATAGTAGATGAGAGAGTGTAACCCAGCACTTCTCAGTGGCTTTTGTTGTCATCAGCTATGATATTATTCTAGGCAGTGTATGACAGTCCTATGAGGCAGACCAGGTGACAAAATAAACTTCACAGAGGACTAAAAATTACTTTCCTTTAGATCAGCTATAAATGTTACAATATTTTAATTTATTAGCCACCCAACTCTGTTGGGTAGACCCTGCAATAACCTTTCTATCAGAAAGAACTGTAACAAAACATATATTATGTGGTCTTCAGAAAATTACAAAACTGTCAACCTCCATATTCAATGCTTCCATTCAAAGCACATGAGTAGAGATGGACAACAACTATTATGAATTATTTTGCTGATTAAACTAAAAAAGGGAGGGCAAGTAGGAATCAAACTAAATAGACATTGCTACCAAGGATATATAAATTTGATTATACCCTCCAAAAAAACCCTATGGTTAATATTATCTGTGAAGTGAAGCAAGGTTGTGAAATAAAATATATGTTCTTCCTAATGCATCCTAAAAAAACAATTGAAAAGTTGTTTTTATTCCTCTAAAGTGCTTTCTTTGTATTTTGCTAATAAGAAACCAGATTTGCCATTTGAGTCATTAGCTTGCAAGTTCATCTGCTTTTGAAGCTGCTTAAGTTCTGAGCTAGAGCAATTAAAAATCCTTTGCTGTATCTCTGATATTTTGCTTCACAGGAATTATTTGCTGCAACATAATCTGACTATAGCTTGGCTTTAAGAGGCATTAATGTAATGTAATTAAACATTTCAAAGATAATGATCAGGTAACAGGTTGGGACCTGCTGAAGCTAATTCCTGTCCTAAGTGGAAGTTAGCAGTGGAGCCACTTTCTGACCTATGATAGATAGAAAATCAGATGGTAATAATTCTCAAGGGATTTTTTTGAGAGTTACATGAATGGCAGTGCCATAAGATACATCCTTAAGGAATTTGATGTTTGTGAATTCCTATCAAAAGTTAACTTTTCCACTTTAATAAAAAAAAAACCATGAGGAAAAAAAATTACCCAGCTAAGTAACATCTTCAGTTCTAGAATGTAGTGGGATTTGGTTTCTGTTTCTGTTTATACACAAGTGACACATATATAAACAGAGATCAAATCCCACTCTCTTCTAGCACTGATGATGTTATCTACTAGTAGTTGGGTAATGAAATGTCTGCAAGAAGACAACCAGCAGACAGCACCTCGGACCTCACAGTTCAATCCTGAGCTATAAATATTCTCTTCAGTTGGAAATATGTTTGTATTACTTATATTCCATAGTATATGACATATATTTGTTGCTGATTTTGTTTGCTGCTTTTATTTATTCATTACACTGTTTTCATTGTACACCAGAGTGCCTGATATTATCCATTAGGCATATCATTGTGGGAAAATACAGAGTTTGTTTGCATCCTAGAATTTAATTAACTCAGAGGAGACATTTAACAAAATTCTGCTAATGTATGAATACTATTTCACAAGCTAGATTTTGAAGATCAGACTGATGATGTGTCCAGTCCCAAACAAGCATATATTTCTGAAAAGAGTACATGTAATAAAGTTCATGTGCTTCATACAGAACTTATTGCATTGCTAATACTTTCATAAACCTGGGAATGCACAATCAGGCACTCATTACATTACATGTTGCTGGGCTGGTAAGGCAAAGGGTCTGATCATTGAATGAGGCCTTCCAAATCCTCAAGCTTCAGACCACACCCCACTTTGCAGAGTATAGTATTAATTATTCCCATACAAAGACAGTTGTGGGAGTAAATATACCAAGAGCCTTGGTGGAGCAGTGGGCTAATGCCTCCTTAAGTAACACCAGCTGCCTGCAATTAGTGCAGGTTCGCATCCCGCCAGGCTCAAGGTTGACTCAGCCTTCCATCCTTCCGAGGTAGGTAAAATGAGGACCCAGATTGTTGGGGGCAATTAAGCTGACTTTGTAATAATGCCGCTTGGTGTGTGTGTGAAAGCCCTAATAAGCAGGCATATACATAGAATGAAGGCTACTGCTAAGCTTGTAAGCCACCGCCCTGAGTCTTCGGAGAAGGGCGGGATATAAATGGAATTAAAATAAAAAATAAAAAAAAAAATATGGGTAGACTGACTTGGGTCTCTAGAACTCACCACATGACAACTCACTGCGGCCAATTCACTGTAGGACAATTCAATGCAGGATAACTCAAGAGAAGGACAGATGAATTGCAGCAAGCCTTGTCTTCGTTTAGGTTTGAGCCTTCTCAAATTAGAAGTCCTCGAGGGTAGGGTGAGGTGAAATTCTACTTGTCCCTCTCTTGAATTATCTCGCATTGAATTGTCCTGTGGCAGGTTTCCCATGGCAAGTCGGCCATGGCAAGTCAGCCATGGTGAATTGTCCCATTCCAGACTGACTTACTCTCTAGACTAGAATTTTGCCCCAGATCCCAAGATTCCCAAAATCCATAAAGGCAGGAATATCACACCTTCATAATAGCAAGAGGAGGCATGCTAACACACAGTGCATCCATTGTCCGTGCTCACAGAAGTAACAGGCATGGGACGTCTTCATTCAAAATGGAATCTGGTTCTCCATTCCATGAGACAGCCTGACTTACAAACAGAAGAAAAGCCCTCTCATTGCCACAGAAAACCCCAAACCTCTCTAGTGAACCTATATAAATGTCTATAGCTTATCTACACTGATATTGAACACAGAAACACTGGGGGATGCTGGGCTTGCGGCCTCACTCCCCATCATGTGTTCTGATGGCAATGGTATGACTTTTCTCATCTAGGATTACATAAAGAACTCCAGCCTGGAGATACAAGGTCAAGAATAGGCCTTCTTCTATTGAAAAAAAACTTTAAACAGAGAGAACAGACAGCAAGTTAAATACAGTATATAAGAAAGACTTTGCTCTAGACCCAGGAGTAATTTGACATCAAGAGTTATTCTAGGCTGATCTTAATAGGATAGTGATCCTCTGGGGCACAGTGTTATAGTAAGGGTAAGACAGAGGACATGTAAAAAGTTTTTCTACACTAAAAAATGACCAGGGGAGAAAAAGAGAAAGAAAAAAAAGGAAAAAGGAAAAAGGAAAAAAAAGAAAAAGGAAGGAAGGAAGGAAGGAAGGAAGGAAGGAAGGAAGGAAGGAAGGAAGGAAGGAAGGAAGGAAGGAAGGAAGGAAGGAAGGAGAAGATGGAAGGAAGGAAGGAAGGGGGAGAGAGAGAGAGAGAGAGGAAGGAAGGAAGGAAGGAAGGAAGGAAGGAAGGAAGGAAGGAAGGAAGGAAGGAGAAGATGGAAGGAAGGAAGGAAGGAGAGGGAGAAGAAGGGGAAGAAGGGGAAGATGGAAGGAAGGAAGGAAGAGAGAGAGGGAGGGAGGGAGGGAGGAAGGAAGGAAGGAAGGAAGGAAGGAAGGAAGGAAGGAAGGAAGGAAGGAAGGAAGGAAGGAAGGAAGCAATAAAGCAAGATTTCTGTAACAGCTTGGAAGAGTGCTGCAGCACAGGGAAGCTGAAAGAAAAAATGGGGGGGAAGGGACACCAGGGACCAAAGTAATAAACTGCCACCACCCATGGGACAGGCTTCACAGCCATTGAAGAAAACAAATAGAAAAAAATAACTGCTGCTACTGCCTGCGGGGAAAATGTAATGACCCAAGTTATGACCTTCCACAGGCAGAAGGTGCAGAATAATCAGAAAGTTACAGGACTAAAACTGAGGCCACCAATAAGAGAATAGCATACTTGCCCTCAACTGCAGAAAGGGGAGATTAAATAAGAATAAGTTGAGGGATTAAATGGACTCTTGGACAGCTGCACATGAAAGGTATTCAACTTTACTTGATGATTTGTCAGATTTTACCCAATAGCGTATGCTGCTAAGTCCTTCCTTGCCTTCTTTTCAGGTTCATGAAATTACAAGTGTTGGATCAAACCAAACAAACATCTAAGGCAGGGGTCTTCAAACTTGGCTGCTTTAAGACTTGTGGACTTCAATTCCCAGTATGGCTGGCTGAGGAATTCTGGGAGTTGAAGTCCACAAGTCTTAAAGCAGTCAAGTTTGAAGACCCCTGATCTAAGGCAACAGGGAGGAATTTTGGGTTGGCTGCCACAGCCTCTTTTTGTAGTGTTTGGGGGCATGTAGTTTTTGCATATACTCCTACTATTCAAGAGTAACAGAATAACAGAGTTGGAAGGGATCTTGGACATCTTTTAATCCAATCCTCTACTCAAGCAGGGAACCCTATATTATTTCTGACAAATGGTTGTCCAGTCTCTTTTTTAAAAACCTCCAATGTTGGAACACTGATAGGGGGGTTCTGTTATTAAAAATGAGCAATTTTATCATCACACATTAACAGGAGGGGATATCATGGGCAGGGGATATCATGGAGGCCAGAAGTTCAGAAGCTACTCTCCTTTGAACTAATCTAACAATTGAACTTGAAATTTCTTTTGGTCTTTCATGACAGGTTTTCCCAGCATTTTTAATTCTCCCTTTAAAACCACCTGCCTATTGGCTAAGACATTTTAGTGAAATCCAAAAATTAATATTGCTCTATTTAGCAATGTTGTACCAAATAAAATATTAGCAAACCTTCCCACAAGAAACATGGAAACAGAGGACATTAACCCTGCAGTTAACTCTGCCACTAATCATTAGTGTTTACGTGTTGCTGATTGCTTTGTAACAATGTGCAGCTAACTTTTTCTTGCTGCATTCAATTGGAAGGAGTAGTAGCGAGGATCCAGGATTCCATTTTGTCGCAAAGTTTAGTTAAAAGATCTGTAAAGAAATTTGTCTGATGCACCAGGGGTGTGCTTTATAAACTTTATGAAATAGAAAAGAGTAATAGTAATAATAAAGTTGGAAGGGACCTTGGAGGTCATCTAGTCCAAACCCCTGCTCAGGCAGGAAACCCTATGGTCTTGGTGTTTATTTTAACTTTTAAAAAGTGTAACAGCCAAGTGCTTTGAAGAGTAGAAATTTCTTTCCCAATAGTTCTGGCCAGAGATTGTTTATTCATTTGAATTTATAAGGCTACCCAACTCACAATGACTCTGCAAAGTGAGTTGATCCCACCTTAGATCCACCATGAATCCATACCAAGAAATATCAATATTCACACCCAGGGGTGATTTTTTTTAAAAATAAAATCTCAGTTCAGTCTTCAAATACATTCTAAAGCATTCTCAAGATTTCCCTATCTGTATTATTATTTATACATGCCACTTTTTTTGCATGTGGCTAAGGCTATGATCTTTCGTCTTCTTACCTTGGAATAAAGTTTCCAGCTAAGAGAACTTAAATTTAAGTATATATGGATTATACCGATTGCACGGATATATGGATTATACTCTAAGAATTTAATTTTCTAAATATTGATTGAACCAAAGCCGGTTAAAAAGGAACTGCAGATTATTTGTATAAGGCTGTTTCATTTTTATGGATAAACAATACAAATGTAACCTTTGAAAGTAGCTGAATATTACTAAAGAATCATCAGTCTGGTTTTGGAAAGAGAGAGAGGGAGAATGAGAGGGGAAGAGATGGGGGGAGAGGGAGAGGGGGGAGGGAAAGAGAGTGCTGTTTTATTGATAAATTATATATTTACATTAAAATGGAAAAAATAAATCCAAGTTACTTTCCTCCCTCATTACTAATTTTTATTAGTGGCAAACCCAAACAGAACCCATTTATAGCTTTCTGAACTCCAAAACTGTAAATTAATACTGTTCGGCAACGGTTACAATAACTTGCAAGGAGTTCCTGATTACCTTTTTCTATTAGATGAGTTGGTATGCATAAATTACTTAAAAGCCTCCAGCATTTTTTCCCCCAGGCCTTTGATACTCAGAGTGTTCTTCTGAGAGAGATTATGGACTTGTTAGGAGATCAGTTCTGGATATCACATTATACTCTAGGACGGGCTGTTTATAAGAAATTGGATCTTGTTATCTGACTCTGAATGGAAAACGGGTGTATGCCTGTCCTGGCAAATCGCATAGCATAGCAAAGTAATGACAGTCCTCTGGTGCTTTAGCTGTTGCTGAACAGAGCTTGTAGCTTCCTCATCATTAATCACGTTGGCTGGGGCTGCTGAGAACATCTGCACACTGGGAGCAGAACATAAGATGCCAGGCCACACTTCCCCAGTTAACATTTCACATACAATCTAAGCATGTTATGTCTCACTGAAGTCCAGATACCCCGATCGATATTTAGTTAAGTGTTTTCTTTTTAAAAGTCATGATATTGGGGAATGGAAATGAATAGAGTAGGGAGAAAACTGTAAAGTTCCTTGGCAGGATTTCTATCTATCTCTATTTCTGAATGGGGAGGGGTGGGGGGGGAAGGAATGAACAAACAGATCTGTTCTAGAAGTATATAACTCTATTGATAATTAAACCTGTGTCCTTTATCTTTGTGATTATTGGTGTGTTATTAACTTTTTTCTGTTATTTATACCCTAAGCTGGATGGGACTAAAATTCTCTTTTCAATTAAAAATGGATTTCTTCATCATCCCGATATTTCCCTGTAGAGTGGGTATGTAGGAAGCAAGCTACATTCGCTTGATTGAAATGTGTTCATACAAAGGGAAAAAGGAATATTCTGGCTATTTATAGCCTGTATTATATATATATATATATATATATATATATATATATATATATATATATATATATATATATATATATATATATATATATATATATATATATATATATATGTGTGTTTTCTGAGGTTTTCGCGGGTGCCTGTATGTGGATCCTTGGTTTTTCGGGTTTTTCCCCGCGTAGAACTAAAGGTGGCTCAGTGGGTTACGACGCTGAGCTTGTCGATCAGAAGGTCGGCAGTTTGGCGGGTCGAATCCCGAGTGCCGCGTAGCAGAGTGAGCGCCTGTTACTCGTCCCAGCTTCTGCCAACCTAGCAGTTCGAAAGCACGTAAAAATGCAAGTAGAAAAATAGGGACCACTCCGGTGGGAAGGTAACAGTGTTCCGTGCGCCTTTGGCGTCTAGTCATGCCGGCCACATGACCACGGAGATGTCCTCGGACAAGCGCTGGCTCTTCGGCTTTGAAACGGAGATGAGCACCGGCCCCTAGAGTCGGAAACGACTAGCACACATGTGCGGGGGAACCTTTACCTTTACCTTTATATATATATATATATATATATATATATATATATATATATATATATACACACATATACACATATACACATATACACATATATATACACATACACACATACACACACACACACACACACATATATATATATAATGTAAATTATTCAAATTGCTAATAAAGAATTTTTTAGGGAGGCTGAAATCTGTATATTAAACTGGTGGAAGCTTTATCGAACCAAGGAACGTCCAATTAAAATGTAGCGATCAGATATGCTGATACACTGCTGCACGCACTGTGAAGCCAGAACAATAAAATCATTCTGTTTCAGAATATACAGCCATTCAGCATTTCAGAGTTCCAAGGTGCAATGATCTGAAGTTCAAAGAGTAGATTGTTTACTGTGAAATGCCACATTTGCATATGACAAGCGCATCCTTTTATTTATTTATTTTTAAAAAATCCATGCAAATACTTTCACAGATGTCGATGTAAATAGCAAAATGCAATATGTACATGCGTACACTGGGGGGTTTCGGCACTTGGATCAATAGAGAGTCTGCTTATGCATTCTGAATTGCCCATTTTCATTTGGGGAAATTGCTCCTTTTATTTATTTCTTACATATATACACCCTTCCTTTCATTAAAGGCCTTGGAAAGTATCATATCCAGTTTGTGACAGGCTAGAATAGAAAATGTAATTGTTTAAACAGTTTGTGGGAACTAGAAACTTTAAAAATCTGTCCCATATTAGAATCCCAGTGCTTGGCTAGCCAGCAATTCTGGGATTGAAGTCCTCAGGATATAAAGGGGCCGTACATGCACACTCCTGGAGTACTTGTAGATTTTAAGGCCTCCATTTAGTGACCATTTGAAGTTACAACAGCACTGAAAGAAGTGACCTTCTGACAAGCAATGTCAGTGGGGAAGCCAGATTCACTTGTTATTAACTTCACAGTGATTCACTTAACAATGGTGGCAAGAAAGATCATAAAATGGGGAGAAAGCTGATGTCCTGGTTTTGAGCTTTGAAAATTAAAGGCAGCAGAAATCTTTATCTGCTTTGCTTAGCTGAATACTGAAGACAGATAGAAATTTGTAAAAAAGCCGTGGTGATGTCATCACATAAGTGCACTTTCTGTGTCTTTATGCACTACATTGACAAGAGTGTGGAAAAGTGTCAAGCTATCTTGGTTCTAGTCCACCTAGAGGTATAATCAATAGCCATATCTTTGTTTAAAAAGCTTTTAAAAATGAGAGAGTGGAGCAATCTGCTTTTTCATTCAAACCTTTGCATATATTGTAAATTTAAAAAGTATCATCACCATTTTGGAGTAATGTTTGCTTAATTAAAATATTAATCTCTCTCCCTTTCTCCCCCCTCTCAATAATGGGAAATGGAGCTCCTTTTTTGTATCTGACAATGACATTTACCATTGTTTTGTCTTTTGATGGCTAGTTTTTTTCTGTCTAATACTGTATTTCTAAATTTCAAACAAGGGGGAGTATGAATTCACTCAATAAAAAGCATCTCTAATTTTCCAAAGGTTAAACCAGGCTGTATTTTCTTCCTCTGCATTAGACTATTAAATTAAGGGAGATGAGGGGAAAATAAGGAGATAAGTGCAATTCCCTATCTTGAAAAATCCACTATAAGTTTATAAGTGGACTTCATCAATTTGGTTCATCCCCACACCTTTCCAAAAACTGGAAAAAAATAACATCAAGTGTTCTATGCAACCTGAAAGTGGCACTTGACTTGGTAAAGTCAATGTACTGAGATCGTGTATTTCTACTCTCTCCCAGTTACATTATACTGTTCAGAAGCACCTCTTATTCTTCTGCATTATAAGAATTGAAGAAGACACTCAATGTACAGTTTGGGCTATTGTTCATCTAGCCCATTTTTTTTTGTTCACTTGAACAGCCAATGATTTACAAATTGAATTAAACTAGGATAGTCACCTGCAAATCATGCACAGTACTCCATAATATTTTCTTGTAAGATGTATCTCATCTTTTCTCATCTTCTCATCTTTCCTCCTATCTTCTCATTTTGGTTTCTTATGATTTGTCATTTGTTGTTTGTAACTTATGACTAATGAGTGTAACTGTGATTTATGACCTATGACCTATTACTTGCTGTTTAAATGTGCACTGTGAACTTATGCATTGGAGACAAATTCCTTCTGTGTCCAATCACACTTGGCCAATAAAGTATTCTATTCTGTTCTGTTCTGTTCTGCTCTGCCCTGCCCTGCCCTGCCCTGCCCTGCTCTGCCCTACTCTACTGTACTCTATTCTATTTTATATTTTATATTATTTTCTACTATATTTATACCTTATGGCAAATCTCCACTGATGCACTCTACCACCTAATATTTCATTACTCAGTGACCTACTGATCAAAAGGTGAAAACTCCTTCAGATGGGAATTATTTGATGTTTTAGCTGATAACAGATGTTTGTCTCTAGAATGTTTCAGATGATTATCATGTCACACATGGAACCCATCAGTAGATGTTACTGTTACCAAGAAATATGAGTGTATCAAGGGACATCCTTCACTCTAGACTGAGTAGATACAGAGTGAAATGTCTATTCAACATATAAAGTTCACCAAAAGTTCAAGAGAATAAAAGGGCTAACCTTTTTCAAAAGGGTGCTCAGATGTTGAAAGCAATAGCATATAATGTTTTCTTAAAGTCCCCACAATAAAACTCAGAAACTACATATAGTAATAATAACCAGCTTTGATCATAGAAGAACCAACAAAAATATTTTTTCCTCTAATTTTGCATACTTTCTTGGATTTGAAGTGACCCCATAGACGTGTGTGTGCTTAGTTCTTAGATCCTACCATTTCAAGTTGCTACACTAGTTATCTAAAGATTGCGGAGGGCATTGTTATCAGATTTCATCTATGTATATCCATTAAAACTGTGCAATAGGTTCCTTAGCAAACCTTTCTGAGAACTGATTGTGCAAGCTCAAATAATCATCATTTTTTTTACCTTTTGCAAGACAGTGCTATGGAATGGCAGCAGAAAGTGGTGAGGACAAGCAACCCAGCTGCAGCTGGAAATTTTTCGAAGTGCAAGGAATCAGGCTGTCAGCCTGATGAGCCGAGGTTTATGTTACTGTAGTAGATCAAACCAGAAAATAAACCACTCTGTGCAGATGCTCTAGTGGCCCCTTCAATCCTTTTTTTGTTAAATGCACACTCAGATTTGCATGGAAATACACGTTATTAGAATCAGTAGACACCACGTGCTTGGAAGTGCACTTCAATACGTACCAAATTTTCTGCAACATTGGATTTATAAAGTGAAACATTTTTATAGTTCAACATTTTTTTTTTAAAAATGCAAATATATATATATATATATATATATATATATATATATATATATATATATATATATATATATATATATATATATATATATATATATATATATTGTTGTGATCATTTACGAATTAAAGAGCTCTAAATCCTAACATGAAAAAGAAGCACATCACATAGATATATTATATTTGTATTGTAGTAATATGGAAATAAATTTGTAGTAAAGTCTTTCAAATGTAGTAATGTACCTTTGTTTTTGAAGTGTCAACATGTATAGAAGTGAGTAGAAATTCTATATCTGCTTTCCTAGTCTGCCTCCCATCCCTCCTGCTTATTCAAGGCAAAAGTAACTACCTTTTGGAAATTATTTATATTGATCAGAGAAAGTCATTAAGATGTCCAATTCCTTGATTCTTCCAATAAGGCAACATATCCTAAGGCTTAGCAAGATACTATCCCTGAAATCCACAAGTTACGATTTCTTATTGAAAGCTGCCAGAGGGAGAGTCTTAAATAAAACAGCTTATTGAAGAGTAGCTATTATTAAAGGCTAGCTAATAATAGTGTAGCCAAAAATATCTAAGTTACAGTTCTTAGCATCAAAGAAATATGAAATGAACTTGCCATCTAAGGGATTCTTTTGGCATTTTAAAGCTTTCCACTTTGATCTAATGGACTGTACATTTCCCACTTTAATTGTTGCTTCTTTCTCTTTAGCTTAGATGATGAAGTCATCTGAAGAAACCAAGGTATGAAAAATATGGCTGGCATTTTCATAACACAGTGTCTCTCAACCTTGGCCATGCTCTAGATATATCCTTCTGTTAGTAGGCTAACTAAAAAAGTAGCAAAAAGCAAAAAATAGAGGTGAACACTAAATTATCAATTGGCACTACTTAGATCTGCTCTGTCATGATTTCATGGGCAATAAAAACATTTATTCATTAAATTGGAGAATACTCCTGAGATTATGATGGGCAGCCAAGAAATCAAGCAAATGGATCATATAAAAAAATCAACCTAGAGTTCTTACTCATAGTACTAATGACCAGTTTCAAATTATCTTACTTTGTACACATTATGTGAAGACCAGATGTGTACCTTACTTCGTACACATTATGTGAAGACTCTAATATTGGGAAAAGTGAAAGGAAAGAGAAGAGGATAACCAGCAGCAAAATGGATGGTTTGAAGGACCAGGTTAGGAACACCCAAAAGTGCTTTTTCAAGAGGCAACTGGACTTTCTTGTTTTACTTTGAAGACATTTTGCTTCTCAGGCAAGAAGCTTCTTCAGCAATGACTGGATGGTGGGGAATGGAAGGATTTATATTCCTGGCAGACAGCTAGGCATTTGCATTCTTTTAGAGAGTCATTAATGCCATTTGGGGGTTTACCTGTGTCCTCAGGGTCACCTGAGTAGTGCAAATGGGTTCCAAGCCTTCTTGGAACAGCTGAAAGGGCTGTGTTGTAGACTGGAGATAGATGATGTCATATTCCCTCCCCCCTGCAGAGAGAGGGCTGCTCAACTTTGACATACGTAGATGGGCTCTTTGACCCCTCTTTCAAACCAATATGGCATATCCTGTTTTGAACAAGTTTAATAAACTCTCTCTTCCCATAACCAAATTGCTATAAGACAACTTTCTCACTAGTAATTTATAGCATTACCAGTCATTTTAGTGTATAGATCACTAATGCACTGTGATGGTTGGGTGACATTGTAAAAAGCTAGTGTGGAAATATTCCATGTTAGGAAGAAAACCAGTCTAAGAACATCAAAACAGATTAAAGAATTCTGAGCAGGAGGCGAGGGTGGGATTGCCCCATCCACCTTTTCCCCCATAATTCTCTTCACCCTCTGATAGGAATCAAGGTCGGACATGCATGGAGGCTGGCTCTGGGTTTTGTGCCTAATGGAAATCAAATAAAAAAAAACATCAACAACCATTCAGATTCCTTTCACCTGCCAGGGTGTTTCATGTTATAGGCTGTGACAGACTGGTTATTGGCAGATATTCTTTAAGCTGCCCAAGTGTATCAGTCACAGTTTGATAGTCTCAAAGCACTAGCAAAAGACTGATTATAGTATGGTGGATTTATGCTGGAGTCACCCTTCTGAGGACTAGAGTTCTGGGCTTAAAAAGGGAGAATACAAGTGAAATGGACTGATTACTTAGAGGCCAGGACTGACGGAAGCTTCTCCTGCAGGTTTCTCTGACAATCTTAAAATCAAACTGGGTATGTACTAAGTGCTGAAATTAAGACATGCTGCTCTTGAAAATGACAGCTCCTTTAATGAACATCCAGAAAAGACTTTTTGCACCAAGCAGGCCCTTAACATAATTTTCCTCCCTTCAGACCACTAAGTGATTACTACAATTTAGCATTATTTGTTACAAAAACAGCTTGAGGCTCCAAGAACTCAGAAAACCCATCGTGCATTGCAAAATACCAAGATAGGGAATGAGAGGAAGGGAGAGAGAGAGAGAGAGAGAGGGAGGGAGAGAGAGATAACCTGCGCTAGATACCTTGTAGTTTAGAAGCAAGACATTATTATAATTAAGCGCAACCAGTTATATTGAATTTCTAGTCTGCTTATTCATCTTCATATCGACCTTTGAGTTGAGTTATTAACAGTTCTATAAAGCAGATGGAAATTGACATGGAGAAATAGTTACCAGCACAGCTACTTAGTTTGTTGCCGATTAAGCAGTAGAATCCAAGCCTCCGTGGGTCAGACCTAATTAAGGATGTGAGAGAAATCTGTTGTGGTTGCATTTAAATTTTGCACTTGCACAAATAGAAAAATGCAGCTGTCCTCTCCAATTTGCCTTTCTCCAAATTGTGGGACATGGTTCACTGACCAAAAGATGAGTACAAAAATTACCAACATAAGAGAAAACTGTTTGCAGAAATATATTGGGTCATAAACATTATCAGGAAAAAACCCCACACATACAACCTAAATACTAGACAAATTTATTTGCCAAAATGTATATAACCCAAGAAAAAGCCCAGAATAAGACCTATATGCAAATGTGTTGTTTTTTAAATCAACTGGAATGACAGAAGTGGAATGTGATCATTTTTTCCACATTTTTGGACAAAAATCAAAAGACTGATTACTACATTTACACCCCTGAAGGTCTGCATCGAGGTAACATGAATCCAGTTTCTATCAAAAATGCAAGAATATGGCCAGCAGCCCCCATTTCTTTTTTCATTTTGAATTTTGAGGGTTGGGGGAATCAAGCTAAGGAGTGAAATGTGTAGCTATAACCCTGTATATCACCCATTCCAGTGTTCTGTTCTACCGAATATTTGTGAAGGACTAAACTAAAAAACAACAACCAACAGTATATTCAAAGCTTAAGGCATCCTTTAAAACCTCAATCCTCTTTTAAAACAAACAAACAAACAAGTAAGTAAGTAAGTAAGTAAGTAAGTAAGTAAGTAAGTAAGTAAGTAAGTAAGTAAGTAAGTTAAAAAATAAAAGCAAGACCCCATGTATTCTTTTGTTCTATCAGTTTTGGAACTACAGTGATAAGAGGAGGAAAGAGAATTGGTATCTTGGAGACCTCTGCTGACGAAGGAAAAAGTTGCAGGTCTACAAGGTAGAAATTTAGCTATTCCCAATGCATCACCATCAACGCATTACCAAGAGCCACCATTGTAAAAAGAAGAAAAAAAGCCACAATCCAATAAATGTGATAACATGAACTAATGGACTGTTTTGGAGAGGGCATTGTTTACCTTGCCTCATTAAGCCAGCAGTGACCTTTGTGTTCTCAGAAGTTGTGCAGCCTCCGTTTATAGGACCCTGCATTTATTTGTTGACATCGTCAGAAAAGAGGAGAGAACAGATCCCAGGGGATTTGGGGTAATGATTAGAGGTCATCTTTTTGCTTCAGCAATCCCTGGTCTCTGATTTCCTTCTCTATTAAATTTGGAGACTGACCTCCTTCTTGAGAATTTTAAAAGCCTCACTCACACATTTCAAAAGCAGATTTTGAAGAGTGGATAAAGTTTTAATCAAATCTTTACCTTTTATTTAAGCTAATTTACTCAGATTCTGAATGTATGTTTTCCTTGTCAGACTGCAGTTTAAAAGTATAATAAATATAGCAAAACATGTGATCTTGCCTATCTTCTTGATGGATGGATGGATTGATTGATTGATTTGCTCACTTGTTTGCTTGCAATAAAACTGATGTGAACTACTCCAGTTTTCATTAAAACAGTTTAATTCTCTAACGACCGTTTATCTTATCAAATTTACTTTAATCATAACAAATATGCCCTTCAAACAGTTATTCTGCCTGGCACAGTCTGAAAACTCAAACAAGGAGGAAAGTACCGCTCATAAATTGTCCTTATATAATCCTCTTCCTAAAAATCTTGAAAGCCTGGCTTTTCTGTTAGATACCCAGCATGCTCCTGGAATGTTGAGATTCTTTCTCTAATGAGTACTTTGCCACAGCATGACTGAGAAAAATGATAAATGGTTATGATGTTGAACTGGGAAGACTCAGGTCCATCCATCTTCAAATATGAACCATACATAATATTATGGGTCAGTCAATAAGTAATACGTATCTTTCTTATTTGGGCTCTCAGAGCTCAGCTACTGAGATAGAGCCCGTATCTTAAGCTATGCCCTTACGGATGAAGCACCCACAACTTCTGGAGGCAAGCCTTCAGCGAGTCTACTGCAATACAGCCCTCTTTTATTGTCCCAGTGCCACCAGTTTGTGAATCCTATGATTAGGCTGGCATTTCGAAATCCCAAGATTTTAGTCAGGCTAAGCATGCCTACCTTACATTCAATTGGGCTGTGAATTCTACCATGCTTCCCTGACCACCAACTCATCTTTGTTTTAAAAAAAAGTATATTAAAATGCATGGCAACATTTAAGAAAACACATTTCGTTGGTTTGGGACCAGCTACAGCCTGCATCATATATTTAGCTACATGAGAAGTAGGCCTGTGCAGGTCATAGTTGTAAGAGAAAGACTGGCCAAGCCGGAGGGGGAGTCAAATGGGGAATTAGTCTGGAATTCCTATGTGGGCACAAGAGAGCAATGTCCCCTCCCCTTGAATACCATATCTGATCTCACCCAGGTGCCAAACATCAGTCTGTGAAGACTGAGCAATAAAACAGCTAATTGAACTCTTCACATGTGATTCTTAGGTCAAGAGCTTTAGAGCTGGTCAGTAATGGTTTGGTGAAAATCTTTACTCCATCTGTGGGCAGGAAATTTGAGTAGGTGATTTCCCCAACTTTCTTCAGGAAAACAAGACAATGTTCAAGAGTTAGCAATAGCAATAGCACTTAAACTTATATACCACTTCATAGTGCTATACAAACCTCTCTAAGAGATTTACAGAGTCAGCATATTGCCCCCAACAATCTTTGCCCTCATTTTGCTGACCTTAGAAGGTTGAGTCAACCTTGAGGCAATCAGGATCGAACTGCTGGCAGTCAGCAGAGTTAGCCTACAATACTGCTTTCTAACCACTGTGCCACCATGCCTCTTCATGCCATCATGGCTCTTTCTCATGGGTAGGAGCCTCACTTGGTGACGAGAAGATCACTACTGCTGAAAAACCACTTCTCTCCATGGGAGGAGTCCAAATGTGACATCTTTCCTTGTGAGAGTGAACTGAAGCATAAGAAGCGAAGGAGGCTCCAAAGAGCTGGAAGGATGATAATACAAAGGAAAGACAAACAGCCCTTGCTCACTACACCACTAAGTAAGTGCAAGGACATATCTCTCTCTCTCTCTCTCTCTCTCTCTCTCTCTCTCTCTCTCTCTCTCTCTCTCTCTCTCTCTCTCTCTCTCTCTCTCTCTCTCTCTCTCTTTCACACATATACACACACACGAGAACTAATTTAAATTCATATTCTTCTATATAAAGAATTTCAAAAGCAAATGGTCTTTCATTAACCTGAATGAAAACTAGCAAGAAAATAATACGGGAACATATTTCTGATCAGTACTAACTTGGAGTTGCTTTTTATGAGGGCACCAGCAACTAGGACTAGCATGGATAATTTAATTGCTGCAGGATCCATTCTGGGTCAGTAACCAGGACCAGAGGTTTAGGCTTCCAAGCTTTCCAATTCATGCTTCAGGGAACTTCTTCAGGGAATTTCTTTTTAATTACTATTGGTTCAATGAGCTAGTGTGCTTTGCCACTCCTTCCTTCCTTCCTTCCTTCCTTCCTTCCTTCCTTCCTTCCTTCCTTCCTTCCTTCCTCTATCCCTCCCTCTTTTCTTTTTTTCCCCTCCCTCATTCACTCCTTCCTATACATCATCAAGGGCAGGTGGCTGGGCATCAATCTGTTTACAAATGTTGTTATTTACTTAAGAAATATATTGCTGTGAATGTTAATTCTCATAAAGTTGGAGGAAAACAACCTAATATTAAATATGTTCATTGCCAAAGGAACAGATGGGTGGAAACTGGGCCTCCTGCCCAAGGAGTCCATTACATCACTTGGATGAGAGAAAGGGATCTGAAAGTGTGAACTTTGATTTTTATCATAAATAGGTCTTGATGCAAAGCAGTCACTGGAAATCTTTTATAAGGGCCCTCTAGCCTTTTTATAATAAATTATTTATCAGAGGCTCCTAAATTTAACTGGCTTCGCTCCAACCTAACAAGAAGCCTAACAGTTACCTTTAAAAAAAAATGGATTATTGCTAATGGGGACATATTAGCAATACATCCTCTCATGCCTATTATGAGACCATTAAATCTGGAGAGCAATGTTTTCCAGCTATGCCACTGGATGGGTCTAAAGGAGGCTACAAATTAAATTACCATATTGGCATTTTATGGTGAAATGCAACAGAGTTCCTCTGGCTGGTACTTTTAGGAAATAAAAATGTGTTGGTTTGCTGCTGAATTTTGGCAAGTTGTGAGTCCAGGGTGAGGTACAAGAAGACCTCTGCTTGCAACATACATTTTCTAACACCAGAATGACAGAAGAGGCAAAGAGGGCTCTGGAGAGTTTTTGAATCTCTGCTCAACTCCTTGGTGAATCTATGTTCACACTGAGCAGGAAAGCAATTTTCACATTCCCATCTCTATACAACTGGCTAAAGCAAAACTCATTTTCCAGATGCCAGGGTTTATGTAGCCAGCAAGCACTATCTATGCCCAAGTGTCAGTTATTAGCAGGCTTGGAGTTTTTAAAAGAACAAAAATAAGTGGAAGTGAAAAAATTTTTAAGGCATACGAATTTGATAAATGGTCAGTGAGGACCAAGCAGGCTGTGTGTGGGTGCCAATAATGACTAACTAGCTACTGAGATGGAACAGCAAACTATAATAACAGAGGGGAAAAATAAAGAATGGAATAGAATATTGTGAAAGGCATGTTGTCTGCTTGGCTTTTTGAACTTCACAAAGCAGCACTTGTTCTGGAGCTCAGGGAAAAGAACAATCCCTCAGCTAATTGGTTTGCTGCAATTTAATGTTGTAATTACATTTAATATCTGAATTCTAAGTTCTAAATCGCTTGGATTCGGACCGGTCTGGACTCTGACTGGGCAGAGTCTGACGATCAGGACACGGGTGGTCTTGTCGATATCACCTGGGAGGAGTTTGATTCTGTGACTCCGGAGGAAGTGGACAGGATTATGGGGAGGCTGAGTTCCACCACATGTTTATTGGACCCGTGCTCTTCCTGGCTGGTCTTTGCAGCCCGGGAGAGGACACGAAGCTGGTTCCAGGCAGTTATATCGGCTTCTTTGAGTGAGGATAGCTGCCCTGCCGTCTTGAAAGAGGCGGTGGTGAGGCCTCTCCTCAAGAAGCCTGCCTTGGACCCAGCTGTATTGAACAACTTTCATCCGGTCTCCAACCTTCACTTTCTTGCGAAGGTTGTTGAGAGTGTGGTGGCACATCAGCTCCCTCTGGTCCTGGATGAAGCGGATTATCTAGACCCGTACCAATCGGGTTTCAGGCCCGGGTACAGCACAGAGACAGCATTGGTCGCGCTGGTGAATGATCTCTGGAGGGCTCGGGACAGGGGACATTCCTCTGTTCTAGTCCTATTAGACCTCTCAGCGGCTTTCGATACCATCGACCATGGTATCTTGCTGCGGCGTCTCAGGGGACTGGGAGTGGGAGGCACAGTTTTACAGTGGTTCTCCTCCTATCTCCAGGGACGTTCGCAGTCGGTGTTGACAGGAGGGCAGAGGTCGACCGCGAGGTCTCTCGTTTGTGGAGTTCCTCAGGGGTCGGTCCTCTCGCCTCTCCTGTTCAACATCTATATGAAACCACTGGGTGAGATCATTCGTGGCTTTGGAGTTGGGTACCATCAGTATGCTGATGATACCCAGCTTTTCCTTTCGACCCCAAACCACCCCAGTGATGCCCTCGACGTGATGTCCCGTTGCCTGGAGGCGCTTCGGGTCTGGATGGGGAGGAACAGACTTCAACTCAACCCCGACAAGATTGAGTGGCTTTGCATACCTTCATCCCGGACCAATTTGGATATTCCATCTCTCTCCATGGGGGGTGAACTATTACCCCCCGTAGATAGGGCTCGCAACTTGGGAGTCCTCCTAGATTCACGGCTTACCTTGGAAGATCACATAGTGGCTGTGACTAGGGGGGCTTTCGCCCAGGTTCGCCTGGTGCGCCAGTTGCGGCCCTATCTAGGCCGGGATGATTTATGCACGGTCACTCATGCGCTCGTGACCTCTCGTTTAGACTACTGCAACGCTCTCTACATGGGGCTGCCCTTGAGGACCACCCGGAGGCTCCAACTGGTACAGAATGCAGCCGCGAGAGTTGTGTTGGGAGTCTCCCGATACTCCCATGTTACACCTCTGCTCCGTGAGCTGCATTGGTTACCAGTTGTCTTCCGGGTGAGATTCAAGGTACTAGTAATGGTGTTTAAAGCCCTACATGGCAGGGGTCCAGAGTACCTCAGGGAACACCTGCTGCCGGCATCAACCTCCCTGCGCCCTGTGCGTTCCCACAGAGAGGGACTCCTCAGGGTGCCACCGATCAGAGAATGTCGATTGGTGGCCCCCAGGGGGAGATCCTTCTCTGGGGGCGCTCCGGAACTATGGAATCAGTTACCGGTAGAGCTCCGGATGGTGCCCGATCTTCGCTCCTTTCGCCGCGATCTAAAAACATTTTTATTCGAACAAGCTGGCCTGGCCTGATGGGGGATTGGTGGGGTTTTTATTGCTGTACTTTTGGGGTTTTTATAAATGTATTGTATTAATTGTTTTTAATGGGCAACTATTTAATCTTTTTTAATCTTTTTAAATATTTGTAACTTCGCATTTTATTCTTGCCCTGTTCACTGCCCTGAGTTCTTCGGGAGAAAGGGCGGTATAGAAATATTAATAAACTAAACTAAACTAAGTTGTCCTATTCCACTATGACTGGATGGTTAACAATGAAGTTAAATAAAAAAAATAAAAAAAATATTTGAAAGGAGATGACAAACTGGAAGACTAAGGAATTTAAAAATAAATGCCCAAATCAAAAACACCAAAGGGTCTCCATTACTCATCCTAATCCAAGGTCTAGAAGAACAATCCAGTTTTCAGAAATATATGAAAAATCAATAGGGTGGGAGCAGGGTGGGAGCAGGGTGGGGGACAGCATTCCAGAGGCCAGGAATATCACTGAGAAAGCACATTTCCTGACTACTACAAGATGATATTGTTTAATCAATAGGACCTGGAGAAGCCCATTCTAGCTGGAACATATGGAGATAGACTGTCCCTTGGGTATTTAGACCCTACAGGTGAAACTCGAAAAATTAGAATATCATGCAAAAGTTCATTTATTTCAGTAATGCAACTTAAAAGGGGAAACTAATATATGAGATAGACTCATTACATGCAAAGGAAGATAGTTCAAGCCGTGCTTTGTCATAATTGTGATGATTATGGCGTACAGCTCATGAAAACCCCAAATCCACAATCTCAGAAAATTAGAATATTACACGCAATCCATAAAACAAGGAGTATACATAGAACAATATTGGACCTCTGAAAAGTATAAGCATGCATATGTACTCAGTACTTGGTTTGGGCCCCTTTTGCAGCAATTACTGCCTCAATGCGGCATGGCATGGAAGCTATCAGCCTGTGGCACTGCTGAGGTGTTACAGAAGACCAGGATGCTTCAATAGTGGCCTTCAGCTCTTCTGCATTGTTCGGTCTCACGTCTCTCATCTTTCTCTTGGCAATGCCCCATAGATTCTCTATGGGGTTCAGGTCAGGCAAGTTTGCTGGCCAATCAAGCACAGTAATCCCACGGTCATTAAACCAGGCTTTGGTGCTTTTGGCAGTGGGCAGGTGCCAAGTCCTGCTGGAAAATGAAGTCAGCATCCCCATAAAGCTCGTCTGCGGAAGGAAGCATGAAGTGCTCCAAAATCTCCTGGTAGTCAGCTGCATTGACCCTGGACTTAATGAAGCACAGTGGACCAACACCAACAGATGACATGGCTCCCCAAATCAACACAAACTGTGGAAACTTCACACTGGACTTCAAGCATCTTGCAGTGTGTGCCTCTCCATTCTTCCTCCAGACTCTGGGTCCTTGGTTTCCAAATGAGATGCAAAAGTTGCTCTCATCAGAAAAAAGGACTTTGGACCACTGAGCAACAGACCAGGTCTGTTTTTCTTTAGCCCAGGTAAGATGCTTCTGATGTTGTTTGTTGTTCAGGAGCGGCTTGACAAGAGGAATACAACATTTGAAGCCCATGTCCAGGATCTGTCTGTGTGTGGTGGCTCTTGATGCACTGACTCCAGCCTCATTCCACTCCTTGTGAAAGTCCCCAACACTTTTGAATGGCCTTTTCCTGACAATCCTCTTCAGGCTGCGGTCATCCCTGCTGCTTGTGCACCTTTTCCTTCCACACTTTTCCCTTCCACATAACTTTCTATTAATGTGCTTTGATACAGCACTTTGGGAATATCCAACTTCTTTTGCAATTACCTTTTGAGGCTTTACCTGCTTATGGAGGGTGTCAATGATGGTTTTCTGCACAACTGTCAGGTCAGCAGTCTTCCCCATGATTGTGATTCCTACTGAACCAGACTGAGAGACCATTTAAAGGCTCAGGAACCCTTTGCAGATGTTATGGCTTAATTAGCTGATTAGAGTGGGACACTTTGAGCCTAGAATATTGCACCTTTTCACAATATTCTAATTTTCTGAAATTGTAGATTTGAGGTTTTCATGAGCTGTACGCCATAATCATCACAATTATGACAAATCACGGCTTGAACTATCTTGCTTTGCATGTAATGAGTCTATCTCATATATTAGTTTCCCCTTTTAAGTTGCATTACTGAAATAAATGAACTTTTGTACAATATTCTAATTTTTCGAGTTTCACCTGTATATCATCAAGAGCTGTAGAGGTGATAACCACCATCTTGAATTACACCTGG
The DNA here is from genome assembly GCF_964194415.1 of Vipera berus. NCBI lineage: Eukaryota > Metazoa > Chordata > Lepidosauria > Squamata > Viperidae > Vipera > Vipera berus. The sequence continues at coordinate 211,012,526 of NC_138202.1, forward strand.
AAGCCAAGTAACATCCAGGGCAGCTCTAAAGCAATGGGGATATGTGCCTACAGCTGATTAAAAATACGAAATGGATTCCTCAGTAAAATGTGCCTAAAGACTGTGGGCTATACATTTGAATGAGAAGCCTCAATTTATAGCTCTGTCTTCACAAATCAAAGTGCCTCATGGAGGTGCTGTTTTATTTTTTTCCTTCACGGTGATGCAGAGTGCAAACAAGGCAGATTCATCTCAGTGAATGCTGAGGAATCCAAGGTACCACTATTACTAAATGAAAGTCATATTCTGTGGAAGAAACATGATCATCACTTGGTCCAATCATAAAGGAGTGCTTTGTAGCAACTTCAGATTCTGAGATTCAATTTTCTATAGTTCTGCTGCTTTCATGGATACAACACCAATTTTTCCTAATCTTTAATAACAGAAGAAAAAAGAACTAGGGAGGATCAAGACAAGGACAGGAGAGAAGGATATCACATCTAAATGAGTCTTTGTTAAATTAAATCCATTATTGATTAGGCTCAGAGACAAAAATTGATATAAACAGTCTTTGAGTGCCAGGGTTGTTGTTGTTTTTTCCCCTCAAAATGTACACTGTAGTTGTAACTGGAAACTAAGTACCGTAAATTAGATTGAAGATTTTCACACACACTCTCTGTGTGTTTGTGTGTCTGTCTGCTTTTAGCCACAGTCTTCTAAATTAGCCTAAATCTTAAAATAAGATTTGTCTGAACTTATCAGAGTTGACTTCTTCTGCAAGGTAATGCATTCCTCTTTGCTTGTGTATTTTCTATCCCCACAACCTGTCAGTCAGCCCACAGCATAATCTGATTTGTGCTTTTCTCTAAATAAAGCAGCCAGTCCAGGAGAGTGGACCCTTTGATAGTAAGGACTCATAGGAATAAAATGGTTCTGAACTAGTTAATCAAGTTGCTGGAATGTCATTCTGCAGGGCTGGTTTAAGTCATAGGTTTATTCCATACATTACTGTTTGTGGCAAGAGGCTCCAGCAAGCAAGGAATCATGGGCTATAATGTATCTCTGCAAGTGGCAGAAGGATGGGAATCTGAATATATATTCCTGAAGACTTTATCCTGGGGTAGCAATAGGACAAAATCAAGGCCTGGTTGCATTCTTAAGCACACAAGCTGAGAAGAAACGGCTCAGAAACCTTGCTTAGGTTTCAATAGAGTAAAAAAAGGTCGACTTCCATAGTATTAAGTTTCATGTCACAGGTGGGGCCAAACATTCATGCTCAGCAATCATATTCCCCACAATTATGTCCAAGCGTCACCTTTTCATTTTACATTTTTGCACCATATTTTAAGAGTGACTGGCTTGTGGATTAATGATCAGCTCTTGGTCAAGTATTCCTCTTATTTCCATTTTCTACCCTGCTACTTCATCAAGTGGTGATAGCAATGATGAGTGTGGGAATGGAATGGTTTTGGTTCCTGATGTCCAATGAATTGTTGAGTTTTCATTGTCCAATGAAAAGTAATTCCTGCAGGGTTTTCCCCCACCCTTGTTTAATGTTTATATGTCTTCCTGTTCATCTTGTCCATATTTTTGACACTGAAAGGAGTGAGCAAACACTTCTGAACCACTGGTTGATGCAAAGTTATATATGAAAAGTTCCTTCTCTTCCCTTTACACTGGACCAATCAGCTGAGTTGCCTTCATCCTTAAGCCCCCTTATTTGTTGTATGCAAAATCTTCCCATTTGATGATAGTGACATTTAAACAACTCATAGAGCCATCATCACCAGTGTTTGCTTTTAACATACATAAAAAACTGGAGCTATTATTTAATCACTAAAACACGAGTATATAGACTTGGTGTCAGCATCAGAGTAAAGTCATATCATGGTTTATGCCTGCCCTTCAGTGTAGGTGTTGGAAATCTTACTAATCATCTACAACCTGGTGGTCAGTGTTGGTCACTGGTACTTGATGACAAATGGCTGGAAAATTTCATAATCATTATATTCACATAATTATGTTATTGCAATTCCACCTGTTCTGCATCACTACTCAGTTGCAATGTGCGAGGCTACATCAGTCAAGCAATAAGCAGCAATGGCTTTTGATGGTTATCTACCCCCCAGACTTCTGCTAGAAAGTATACAGCTTCTGGTGTTTCCAGCAATTGACTGTTGCTGGAATTGTCAACCAAGTCTGGTTTGTCATGGAGCTTCTGCTAGTCAGGAAATTAATGTGTTTGGAAGATAATCACAAAGTAAAGATAAAGAAAAGGTACCCATTGAGGTTTCAGAGTTTAGTATATCTACCTGATAGTTTCCAAGCATGGTACTCTGGTTATATACAGTAAAGTGAGGGGGGAAAATGTGAATCAACCTTGATTCCTGGTGATTACATAGACACGCAGCTATTGCAAGGCAAGTATGTCAATGTGACTGACTGTTGCCTTTTCGAATGGTGGTGTTGATTTCCCCATCTAGCCTACATTAACCCAGAGATTCCTCATTAGTCTTCCATTCAAATTCTCATCAGGCCTAATCCTGGTTAACTTTCCAGACATCTGCCAGATACTACTACTTGCTGACATTACATTAGCTACTGACAGGCATTTCAAGATGGTCTTTACCAATGTGTGCTCTGTGAAAGATTTTCTTTCAGTATCTTTTATTTTTATTTATTTATTTTATTTTGTAGTCATTTTTAAAACATTGAAGGAACAAGATGAATGACTACATAAAAAACAACAAAGAAAGCGAAAGAGGACACAAGGGATAGAAAATAAAATATCAGTAAATAAAATTTAAAATTCACAATTTCATTGATTAAATTAAGTAAATAATTAATTCAATAAATAATATATAATGTTAACTCATTCAACTTCCTAATAAATCACTGAAAATCATGACAAACTCTAAACATTAATGTTTAGATTTAGATATCACTCCTAATTTTCATTGTTTCTACATAAATGCACATGTAAAATAATACCTATCTTTTAGAAGTTTCCGGTAATGTCACAATTTGGCAACAATATGAAAGAAGCTGCACATGATGTGATTACTTCTACATAAAAAAATGTGTGGTGCATTTGCTCTGTTAATGAGTAGTAGGAATGGGCAAAGGTTACATGTGTCGTATTTTCCAATGATGCATGTGTAGAGCAAAGCTACGGTTGCCTTCATCGCTGAAGGTGAAGCTGCAAAACAATTACATTAACCTTTCTGTGTTTGTACAGGCAATCTGTGCTGTATCATAAAATCACAATGTACAGCAATCTTTCGATATTATGTTCTCGGCACTTTCAATCAATGTAATATATTGTTGATTGCATTTAGTTCTCTGCTGATTTGTTATATATCAAAGATTAGCACACTAGAATAAAATATTCATCTCTCTCTCTCTCTCTCTCTCTCTCTCTCTCTCTCTCTCTCTCTCTCTCTCTCTCTCTCTCCAGTTTATGGTATTTCTTTTGTGGGATGGAATTTTCCCACTGTATTGGAGCCATGGACAGCTGCCATAGCCTCATGCTTATCTTACTGGGTCATACAGATTCATTCTACAAATACAATAATTACTCTTATAGAGTTCTTGCATGGACCCCAGAAGAATGTTTTGGAATATTGGTTTGCCAGCAGTGACCATGATTCTTTTGTTTCTAAAAACTGAAGGTGAAGTCCCTACCAGTATGTGAGGTCCCTACCAGTTCTTGCCATTCAGATGCTGAAACCTAACTCTTGCTAAAAAAGCAGAAACCATAAACATTAGACTGCATGGTGTCACAAATTTCAAATTTTGCCTCTCTCTCTTTCTCCAAATGATGGGCATCTAGACTGACAGGCACGGATCTTGTAAATGCTGTTTCAATAAGCATAGAAATGTGAGAAAAAGGGACTGGGAATACAAAATGCTTACTAGTGCTGCTTGGTTTGGAAGCTACAAGAGCCTTAATATTACTATTAATATGACTATGAATATTACTATTAGTATAGATTTATTATGGGCAGCCAATCCAAAAGATTTGTGTGGTTTACAACATCTAAATATATAATTAAAACAGTGACAACATAACGATAAAATGTAACAGTCTGAACTGAAAAGCAGCCCCAACTATAAAACCAAAATGACAGGCACTTCTCAAACACACTAATATTGAAGCAAGCAACTTCCATTCTTCAGAGTTCCTCTGGGCTGGACTGTTACTTTCTCAATTCCCAAGTTGGGTGATCTAGAACTTGGAATTATGGATTACAAGTCCATTCATTCCTTGCCATGCTTGTCAGGAATGAAGCAGCCCAAAAGTCCTTGAGGGCACTGGGTTTGCCTCCTCTTTTTTTTTTAACTGACCTTGGCATTCAGCCAAAGTGGCTTCATTGTATGTTGCGAACAACCTTCTCTTGAGCATTGTCCTTAAACTATTTCCCAATTCAAAACAAATTAAAACATACACAAAGGCTAGACCCTTGGGCTTTCTCCTACTGAAAAGCTCTAAGCAGATCTGCACCTACCTATCTTTCTGAGTTAAGGTTTTGCCCCTTAGCAGGGTACATGCACTTGATGTATACATCAAATTGAGGATCTTGAAATGTACTGGCAATGCTGAAGGACATCTGTTATCTTAGAAGATTACATACATGGCTCTGAAAACAGTTGCTTGTTTAATAAAGAAAACCTAAAGCAAGCTCCAAATCCCTGCAAGGGTGGGGGAATCAAAATCACACATTAAACTGAAGAAAGAGGGAGAGAAAGAAATGGAAAAAAAAACTATGAGATGGAAGGGGAATGGCCTAAGTTGGAAGAGATGTGAGGATCCTTCCTGGATGACAACAATCATTCACTCACTCCTGTCTGGTATGATAGCAGCAGAAAACTTGCCATTCCATCCCAAACTAAGGAATATGTGACCTCTCAGACAGTGTCTTCCCCAACTCTAGCCCTAAAACCCGGCACAGTTTCTAATCATGTTATTTCTTTTCAGCATCTCCTCAACCAAATCCCTTTTTCAGTTGTAGGTCCCTTGCTCCTTATTTCACTTTTTGTTTTCTTTAAGGAGTAAGATGCCAAGGGCTTGCTCTGTAATATTAAGTCTACTTTGGAAAAGCCTAATTTTGCAATAAGTCCATTACTGATAGAAGCCTAGGCCATCCGTTCTTTTATTTATAACTGAAGCATTTTCTTGGTTGCAAGTTATAAAGTTTATGTTATCAAACTATTTCAAGATCCGTAAACAAAGGGATAACATCTCACTGTGTGAAACAGTAGAATTAGATGACCATGAAGGACTATGGATATGTTGGATCTGTAAACTTAGCAATGTATACTTACAGTAATCGAGCAAACTGTTCACAAAATATACACTTCATAATGTAATATTGCATGGATGTGTTTCATTCATGGATTGTCCTAAGCACCTGCTTTGCTGGGGAACAGCAAAGTCAACAGGTTCACATCTGGAGAAGGGGAGAACATTATCATTCCTTGTTTGTGCCCTCAAAGTAGAAAGAGACAATGACAGATCAAGCAGACACAAAGGGTTGTCAAGATGGTCCCAGTTAACCACCTGACATAAGTTCCTCAACAAAGTCATTTCACAATCCCTGACGCAGTGCTTAATAAGGTCCTCTGAGAAACAGCTACACAAAAGTTATATCCTGAACTATAAAGTTAGCACTTACACGCTACCTATAACCAATGAAATAGACATATTTTGATTAATAATTCAGATCTAAATCACTGGTTTCATAAGTCTAATTTTCCTATGCAAACTCAGATACAGCAAAATAGGCTGAGATGGGAATGCTAATTCCACCTTGTGTCTAAATTTCACCCTGTCCTTGTTTTAGTTACTTCTTACAGTGATACGACTAAGCAAGAAGGATTGCTGTTCACCTGTTTGAAAATTCCCTCCTTCCCGCCTGATTTTTTTTATCCATGCTTATCATGCTTTTAGCAACAGTGAGGTATTTGGGAGACCTTTCCAAATCTCACTTTCAGAAGCTCTAAGTGATATTTTTCTTTTCCTTCTTCTGTAGAATGGGCTTCTGTTTGTGCTTTTATATGTGTGTGTGTGTGTGTGTGTGTAATTTTTTTTTGGGGGGGACACGGTGGCTCAGTGTGTTAGGACGCTGAGCTTGTCGATCAGAAGATCGGCAGTTTGGCGGGTCGAATCCTGAGTGCCGCGTAGCAAAGTGAGCGCCTGTTACTCGTCCCAGCTTCTGCCCACCTAGCAGTTCGAAAGCACGTAAAAATGCAAGTAGAAAAATAGGGACCACTACGGTGGGAAGGTAACAGCGTTCTGTGCGCCTTTGGCATCTAGTCATGCCGACCACATGACCACAGAGACGTCCTCAGACAAGCGCTGGCTCTTCGGCTTTGAAAAGGAAATGAACACCGGCCCCTAGAGTCGGAAATGACTAGCACACATGTGTGTGGGAACCTTTACCTTATATATACATATATATATATATATATATATATATATATATATATATATATATATATATATATATATATAGAGAGAGAGAGAGAGAGAGAGAGAGAGAGAGAGAGAGAAGAGAGAGAGAGAGAGAGAGAGGGAGGGAGGGAGAGAGAGAGAGAGAGAGAGAGAGAGAGAGAGAGAGAGAGAGAGAGAGAGAGAGAGAGAGAGAGAGAGAGAGTGTTTTGGATACACCTGTCGGCTCAAATATGGGAAGAAGAAATCCCCCTTTAACTCTTTGTTAGCAATCCAATTTTTTTAGTGTATATATGTGTGTGTGTGTGTATGTGTGTGTATACATACTGTGTCTATATCTATATCCATATCCATATCCATATCTATATCTATATCTATATCTATATCTATATCTATATCTATATCTATATCTATATCTATATCTATATCTATATCTATATCTATATCTATAACTATATCTCTCTCTCTCTATCTATCTATCTATCTATCTATCTATCTATCTATCTATCTATCTATCTATCTATCTATCTATCTATATATATATATATATATATATATATATATATATATATATATATCGAAAGAAAACAAATAATTCAAGATGTAAATGATGTGATCCTGACACCCCCCCACCTGTAGATGCTTTTGCTAAGCAACCTAAAACATTTTTCCTCCATACTGGAATTCAAAATCACTCATTAAAATTGAGGAGCAATAGGTTGAAATGAGTTTTCATCCAATTCTTAAATGGAAAATTAGTTTTGAAAAGATCTGTTGACCATTATCCATTTTTAAAAGTCAAATTCAACCAGCATGGGTGCCATACAGAATACCTGCATACACGTCTGAAGACCAGATGAAGTAATCAGTCAAAAGTCTGTGGTCCTCCATAATCACCTGATTGAAAAAGTGTTTCAGTGTTTGTTTCTTGGATTGAGTCCTACCATATCAAAGGCTGAAACAACTGTTTTTTGGTGACCTCTTTAATTTGTGTGCTCATACTTTGATGGCTCAGGAAGAAAAAGGGATTATGAGATTATCTCCCTCAAAGACTGCAATTACATATTCTCACTGGAGGCGAGAAAGCTGTTTGCTGCTCTGCTACAGAAAATAATATCTTGAGCTGGGCCAGAATAAGTCTTTTTTTTTTTTTGCATATTGACAATTAGAATATTTTTGCAACTCATAATTGCAGGAATTTAGAATAATCAACTAATTGTTTCATCTAGCCAGTTTATCCTTAATATAGGAAGTATTCAGCCTCAAAAGAAAGGGATGAAACAAAAGCATAAGTGAGTTTTTGCATTTCCGTAGCAGCTCAATCTCCTCTGTAGATAGGTTTATCCATTTATCTTTGTCAGCATTTCACATGGTTGGTTAATTGTAAATGATTCTTCCTGAGTTTGTGGCACAGTGATGACATCTTCCTTATATAATCATAGTTTGCACAGAGTATGCAGATTGATGCAATGAGCGAAGAAACTATGGCCAAGTGACCTTGAAGAACTGAAACATTTACATGCTCTTTCACAGTTTCTTACACAGATGTGGCAATGTCTAAGACTAAGCTCCAAAGCATTCATCGAATGGAGAGCTGCATGAATTTAGCACAGCATGTCAAAGGTCACCATCCAAAATAGGAGGAGCCTGGGCCTGTTTTGGGATCGAGGATGGAAATGTTAAAGGGTGAAATGAATCTCTTGGATTCTGCAAGTTTTAAGCCCCAAATTTATTTCTTAAATTGTCTTCCAATCACCAAACAATGCAAGAAAGGACCAACTTAGGGAGCCATAAAGAGATATTGACAAGCCATACATGGCCTGCAAGCCAGTTTTCCCCTATCTTCAGTGGAATTAATTTCTCCGAGGCAATTAATACTTAATATATGGTATAAGTTTAAAATCTACTAGCCCACCAAAAATCTTTCAAGTGGTCTTTTGAAAGTCTGGTTTGGAACACAAGAGCCAAAGTCTGGAGAACACTGAAGCAAAGTTAATTTAAGTTTACTCAGAATCTGGAGGAGCTCAAGATCTAGTGAGCCCCTAGATTTGACCTAGTCTGTTATACCCCTTTGGGGGGATTTCTAATGTTAGGAGGATAATGAGGAAGCAAGAAAGGAAATATTAATCTCCAATGTCAGAGCTTTTGCTTCCTTGCTCATCTTTCATCTTGATGAAGCAATAAAGCGCACACACACAAACACAAATGCACGCATCTGTGGTACCTATATTTGTATATGACAGCACCTGGTTCCTTCTCAGTGCTATTACCTGCTAGCTGCTAAATGTTTTAAGATGTTCTTGCAATTTTTAAAATTGTCTTTTCTAGATACAATATTGTACCATATGCCTGTCTTTTGTTATGTTTGGTCTTGGACCATCATTAAATTGATTGGTTTGTATAAGTATTAAACCCTTATTTGTTGCAGATAAGTTATTTCACAGAACTTTTTAGACCCAAGAAACTTTCCTATTCATTTTCTGAAGCACAATTATTGGTGGTGGTGAATACTAATAAATACAGATTCTGATTTAATCAGATCTTACCAAAACCCCTACCTGGATTTTGCCTCTGATTATGCATTATCAGAATCTTTACTTTGACATTCTGTCTCCTTCCCTCACTTCCTCTTTTTCCCCTGCTGTCTGACAGGAAGATACTGATGAGCATAAGCAGCAGGTGAGCGTTTTATTCCCTTCTGAACTGAGAAGAGAAGAAACTAACAGAGTCCTCTGGGACCATGCTCTGATTAGTGTGGTACCACGAGTGGAGTTCTAAGACAGTGACTGTTCCCATCGCTCTGATTTTCCAAACATGACACCAAGACTCCTCTTCCAGATGCATTTGTTTGTTCGATTTTGATAGGACACGCAATGAGATGGCACATCAAAAAGGAAGTCATAAAGTAATACCCCAGGCAGTACTTGCCCCTAAGGCATCTCAAGCAGAGGCTGACTGTCTGCAACTCAAAGGCAGAAAGCTAAAGAATTATTATTATTTTTTAAAAAAGAGAGACATCTGGAACTCAACCCCAAATTCAGCAAAGGCTATAGGTAAGAATCATCTAGGAGAACCACTGATGGAAACACTATGCTTAGGGAATAGTTTTACAGCCTTCCTACTTGTTCTTTAGCTAATAGAGGAATATAAATTGTTTTAAGAATGGTTAAGGGACGCGGTGGCTCAGTGGGTTAGGACGCTGAGCTTGTCGATCAGAAGGTTGGCAGTTTGGCAGGTCGAATCCCGAGTGCCGTGTAACAGAGTGAGTGCCTGTTACTCGTCCCAGCTTCTGCCAACCTAACAGTTCGAAAGCACATAAAAATGCAAGTAGAAAAATAGGGACCACTACGGTGGGAAGGTAACAGCGTTCCGTGTGCCTTTGGCGTCTAGTCATGCCGGCCACATGACCACGGAGACGTCCTCAGACAAGCGCTGGCTCTTCGGCTTTGAAACGGAGATGAGCACCGGCCCCTAGAGTTGGAAACGACTAGCACGCATGTGCAGGGGAACCTTTACCTTTACCTTTAAGAATGGTTAGTGGCAGCATTCTCTATTGTCTCCAGTATCACAAAGATTCTGGCCAGTGAATTTATGGAAAGACAAAAACAGAAGGGCTTCCTTTTCAGAATTGCTTTTTGACAGAGAATATTTGTAGCTCAGGGCTGAAATGAAGGGCTCTCTGAGCTTGGTTGTTTTCTTGCAGACCAAGTTTCATCATCCAAACTAAGCAACATCATCAGTGGTAGTAGGGAGTGGGGTTTGCTTTCATTTTAAATTCTAGTGGCTTGCCTTGTCAGTGTTGGTGAAAAAGGTCTTGATGGTTCTTTGGTTGGGCTGCTTATTGTTAGCTTGTTTGGCAGCTCCTCGATTGAGGTATTGTTTGCTTCTCAATTGTTAGTCTAATATTAATCTTGGTATTAATCTCTGCTCATCTGCATGTTGACTGCTGGTGGAGAGGTGTTTTGTTTGTTCCCTTTTTGGCTTGTTGGTTGTGTCTTTTGATGGTATTCTGATGTTGCTTTATGTGTATGTGCCTATTGGTAGCCAATTTGCCAGAGTACCAGACTTCCAGGAAATTCTCTAGTGTTTTTGGACTTGCTAACATGGTCACCTTTCCCAGTTGAAAGTATGATTCAGTCTGTCCATGTGTTGTAAAATTAAGGAGTTTTCATTTTATCTTCTAACTGTTAGTTGGTGTTCATGGATACGCTCTACTAATCTTCTACCTGTTCATTGGGCATAATAGCTGCTGCAGTCCTTACACTGTATGTTATAGATGTCTCCTGGTTGTTTTTTTTCGGGTTTTTTTTTTTGCTTTCTTCTGGGACTGTTGGGTCTTGTGGTTTACTTACAATGTTCTGGAGAGCTTTAGTGGTTTGTGTGCTATACCAATGCCATGTGGTTGTAATAGTCTGTTGGTGGTTTCTCAAATGTTTTTGATGTATAGCAGTTTGGGTCGGTTGTGCTATATTGGGTTGAGTGGTCAGGTACCTTTTGATGAAGTTGTATGGATATTCATTTTGTTGGAAGATGTGATATAGATTATTCATTTACATATTTAAATATTTAAAATTAACATAAGCATCCATAAAAATTAAAGTTCTAGTGACCAAGAATAAAAGCTTATTCTTTTTTAAAAAAGTCACTCAAAATTCAATAAAATGATTTAAGCAATTAGGTTTTGGTACTCTTTAGGGTAACTTTCAATGTAATAGACAAAGGTTTTACCATTTGCCAGAAAACATTAGAAATTAATAGGTTCACAGACTGACAGCCAGTGTGTGTAACAATGAATTTGTCAGGCCATGACTGGGTAGATCTTCGTTTAAGTCCATTTCCAGCAGTACCAAGTTGACTGGTCAAATTTTTGGAAAATTTAACTTGCTTTCCAGAAGTGTTTTGGTAGGAAAAAAATAAGACAATTCTATGCATGCTGCTTTGTAGTTCTGGGCAGTGGATGGGATGTTAGCCAACAACATAATTAGTGGCAATACTTAAATAATGTTAAAGGTGTTTTACATAGTTTAGAAACCAGTTAATGGGGCTACTGATAAGGAGAATCCTGGAAGAAGAACAGCAATCCCACTTTGGCACTTCCTGGCTCCTCATTGCTAGAAAACAGGTAAAGAGAATGAGTTACTTGTCCAAAGGTCCTCTAAAATCTTCAGTCAGCCCTGATTTTCCCACACCAATTGGTTAACTAAAGCTTTGACTTTTCTACCAATTAAATCTTGCAGCTCTTTTTTCTGGTTCAGCACTTTCAAGTATTAGCGGTGCCCTAATCATGATTTATTTGACCATCTCTCATGGCTCAATTCATCCAATTGTTCCTGAAGTGGAACAGCCATAATGAGTTGAATTTGTTCTTGAGTACTGGCAAAACGTTCCCAGGTGGCAACATCATAAGGAAGTTACTACAGCAACTTAATAATATCATTAGAGGAAAGAAAAGACATGTTGGTGTTTGGTTAGTGGGTTTTGTGTTTTTTTAAGCAAACCATGAATGCATGAAATTGTCAGATTTGCACTGGCTGGTTCCATTCATTACTAAAAAAAAACTCAGAATGCTTCTCTCCAATAAAGACTTATTAGAATTTTAGGGTAAAATTTTCTCTATGAACATAGATTTGAGAGTTCCCACCCAACTGACCCCTCTTTTTAATGTAGATTCTCTGAACCCTTAAAATAACACAAATGACCAATATTCAATGGAGGAGCAAGCAGGAGCTCACAGTTTTGGCAACAGATGTAAAACTGACTTGAAGTTTTCAGGTTTTTCAAAAACAGTGTTTAGAATGCAAGCTATCTCTGTCCACTGCCAGCAGTTCGATCCTGACCCGCTCAAGGTTGACTCAGCCTTCCATTCTTCCAAGGTCAGAAAATGAGCACCCAGATTGTTGGGGGCAATATGGTGACTTTGTAAACTGCTTAGAGAGCGCTGTAAAGCACTGTAAAGCGATAGATAAGACTAAGTGCTATTGCTATCTTTTTCAATAGCCTGGATATCCACAATCTCTCCCCTGCCTGCAACTGCCTGAAATTCATGACTTGATTTAAGTTTGAGAGGGATGGAGATTCCCAATGGTCATGTTGTTGACCCTTGATCTAGACCAGTGTTTTTCAAACTTGGCAACTTTACGTTATGTGGATGTCTGCTCCCAGAATTCCCCTGAAGTATTGGTCTAGCGTATGGAGATTGGAGGATTCTTCCAGTTTGTCCACATAATATGCAGAATTAGGAAGATATCTGCTCCACATGATTTTTAAGTGCCCTGAAAAAGGACGGAGCACTTGAAAAATCACTTTGTGTATAGCATTCCACTGAATCCTCCAAGGTTCCTCTTATACTCAATATCACTTTTTTTCAGATTAAAAGTTTAATTTGGATGATTCGTTGCAACACACTCTCTTAAATTTCCCCAGCTGCATCTTTTTAAAATAGATTTTAGGATTCCTCCTGAAGGTTTTTTTTTTCAATCTCTACTTTGTGAGAGACATTTTAAATTGAAAAGGTTAATCAGATCGTTATTATTTTTAATGCGTCGGTTTTCCATGTGATTAAGAGCATAAGAACCCTTCTGGATCAGGTTAAATAGCCATCTTGTCTAGTATTATGTTCTCATTATGTTCTCATATAATATCCAACAATGAGAAACTTACGAGTTATGTCGGAGAGCAAAAGCACCTCCCACTCACGTTGCCTAGCAACTGGTGCTGAGAAGCATATATTGCTTCCAATCCTGACAGCAATATGCAACCATCATGACTAATAGCCATTGCAACAGCCTTATCCTCCATGTAGTTCATCACGGGTATCACTCTGAGGTACTGACTGGAAGAAAACTAGAGAAAATTCATTTAATACTCAGAGGATCCTACCTTGGAGGCACTTAATTGAATCTAGTCCCACAGCAAGATTACAGGTTCTTTTCCAATGTATAACCCTAAACCTTTTGGGCAAAATAATAAAACCTGTATTAGAAGCAAGATGTGTTATTAAGAGGAAAAGGGAAGGAAAGCAGTATGGTTCATGGCTGCTTTCTTAAAAAAAATGAGTGCTTTGATAATGTTTTTTTCACTTGAAATGGAATTTGCTGTACTTGACATTCCATTAGAGAAGTATTGTGTTCTAAGGACTTTAAATGGGCTCAGACAGAGAGGGACAGAAAAGGGAAAACATCCAGTTTAATTTCCCAAATGCCAAAACATGTTTTAAAGAAAGCTGATAGGCAGATAAATTGAAGGGCTAATAATAAAATTTAAGATTGTCCTAGATAAATTTGTATAATGCCATTGCCATTAAATGGAAAATATTGATTGAAAATGACAAATGTAACCTCAAACTAATAAAAAATCTATTTGAAAGAGAATGATCGTGATTGCAAATTCATCTAGAAAGTTGAATATGGCAGTCCAGAACTTTACAACATTTAGACTGTCGCAAAGCATTTCTTGTTCTAGAACATTCACTTCCAGACAGCTGCAAAAAATCCCTGGGACTATGAGATAGATACAGTCCAGAGGAAGTACAAAACTTTCTGGAATTCTCCAAAACTGTTCCATCTCTAGAAAACAACTTTTCTGAAAATCTAATTGGAATAATAGTAATAAAATGCTATCACTGTGAATTCCTGTTTTAAATGAATTTAAATCTTAAATTTAAACTGCAACGTATAAGTTGCAACCTAGAACACTATACAGACTTGCTAGTGATCTGGCTAGTATTATTTCTGAGAAAACATGGAGAACCTAAAAGGAGATCAAAGTTGGTCCTATCTTCTAAAGGCGGGGGGGGGGAAGGATTTAAGCAAGCACAGAACTCTAGCAAGTCTAGTTCTAATTCGCAGAAGGACTCTAGAGCAGATTTAAAAAAAATATTGAAAAGAAAGTATCTATTACCAGAAATTAGCTAAAGATTTAACAAGAACAAGTCTTACCAAAGTAACCTCATCTTTTAAAACCAATTGTTTTCCTTAATGGAATTTCAGAATGACATGAATGTAATATCCCTTGGTTTCAATGTATTTCCAGTGGTGGGATTCAAATATGTGAACAACGGGCTCTCTGTGTGGATGCCGCTTCCGGAAGTCCATTTTGGGCCTGGGCGACAAAAAATTAGCTACCAGTTCTGCCGAAATGGTGCAAACCGGCTGAATCCCACCACTGTGTATTTCATAATGTACCCCAGGACATTCTGTGTTGATATGGTTACTTCTGTGTGAGCTGAATTTTATTTATTAGATTTTTATCCCACCTTTGTTACTTTATAAGGAACTCAAGGAAATGAACCTACCTAGTATTTCTTTCTCCTCCTATTTTCCCCATAACAACAACCCTGTGAAGTGAATTGAGCTCAGAGAAACTGCCTGGCCCAAGATAATCCAGCTGACTTTCATGCCTAAGACAGGACTAGAACTCAGACTCTTCTGGTTTCTAGCCTGATGCCTTAAACATTAGACCAAAGTGGCTGACATAAAAAGAAAGTGGATGCACAGTGGGCTCCAAAATCTTATTCAGAGAATGCTTAACTCTTTTGCTTCATCCAGCTCAGGCAAGTCAAACTCGCGACGTCACGTGACGTCGCACAACGTATCGCAACTTTTTCCCCATTGACGGCAATGGGGAGGGTGCGGTTTCATCGTGATGCATCTGGCCCATGGGCCAGCAGTTTGACACCCCTGATCCAGCTGGTATCCATAAGTTAATACTGAGTGAGGTCCTACAAGATTCAGTTCCGGGTCATGTATTCTTTTATAAATGATGTGAGAAAAAGATAGAAAGAATGTTTATGGAACTTGCAAGGGTCAGACAATACTGTGAGGTAGGATGGGCAATGCCAACCAAAAGTAAAACTCAAACAATTCTTGATGTTAGAGAAACAAGCTGAAAACAAGAAATTAACTTTAACAGAGACGTTTCAAGTTCTTCACTTAGAAAACAAAAATAAAATGAACAGATACAGAATGTGAGATGCCCTAACTTATTGCTCATACTTGTGAAAAAGATCTCACAATCACAGTTAACTGCAAACAAAATTTAGTTTAGACGG
Source organism: Vipera berus (assembly GCF_964194415.1). Lineage (NCBI taxonomy): Eukaryota > Metazoa > Chordata > Lepidosauria > Squamata > Viperidae > Vipera > Vipera berus. The sequence goes on from NC_138202.1 coordinate 211,028,005, forward strand.
CTTCAAAAAAAGAATAGTTTCCAAATAACAGGAAACTCAAGTACTTTGGCCACCTAATGAGAAGGAAGGACTCACTGGAGAAGAGTCTAATGCTGGGAAAGATTGAGGGCAAGAGAAGAAGGGGACGACAGAGAATGAGGTGGCTGGATGGAGTCACTGAAGCAGTAGGCGTGAGCTTAAATGGACTCCAGAAGATGGTAGAGGACAGGAAGGCCTGGAGGAACGTTGTCCATGGGGTCGCAATGGGTCAGACACGACTTTGCAGCTAACAACAACAACAACAGGAAACAACAATTCTGTTTTATTCTGCAAGGCTTAGGTCGTGCTTTGAGTATTCTGTCTGGTTCCAGGCACATCATTTTAAGTATTCATACAAACTGGAACAGATTCAGAGGACAGTAATGAGGATAATAAGAGGACAGAAATTGAGTCTTATAAAGAGAGATTGAAGAAGCTGGGCATGTTTAGCCTTGAGTAATAAAGACTGCAGGGTAATATGATAGTGCTTTGCAAATACGTGAAAGTACGTCACCCAGAAGAAAGTCAAAACTGGAGCTTTGTAATTGTAGAGTGCAGCGTATACTGTGGTATAATGAATAGGAAGCTAGACTCCAATAGCATTTTAAAAGAAAAAGAAACTCAGCTATCCAAAAGTAATTTGGCAATGGAAGCAATATAGGGGGGTTCCCTTCCCTATATATGTTCAAACAGAAGTCGACCTCATTCTCAGATGCTTTAATTTTTGGTTTCTGCACTGAGAAGAGGGTTGAGCTCAATATCCTAAATGACTCCTGCCCATTCTACAGTTCTGTAATTCTGAGTGTGTGGGGTTTTGTGTCAGGGATAGGGGATATGGTGTCCATGACATCTCCTTTGGTGCCCATCAGGTGCCTTGCCCCATCTGACCTTCTGCTCATTAAAGAATTGGGAAATCTGTCTTAGGGAACACAAAATTGCAACCTCCAGCTTCTTTCTCATTTTAAAATACCTTTGGGCCTCATCATCATGGATGGTAACTGTGACAGCTGTGCAGTGTTTACAGCTGCTCAAAAAAAAAAAAAGACAGAGAAAAACCGGGGCGCTTTACACTTTAATACAGTCGTATTGCTTTATTTATGAACGTAGCTCATCACCAGGGCATTTGATTGCATAAGCATGTGAAAATATAAATAATAAGCACATATACACTGCATGTGTGTGTCTGTGTGTGTGTGTGTAAATATGTAGTAACCCAGCCATATAACTACTGACTAGCCATGGTTCTCCAACTGCTTTCTCAAGCCTATAGGGAGATGCTAGAACTGAATGCTGAGGGATTGTGGGGGGTTTGCATGCAAAGCATGTCTTTTCTCCCTAAGCTACAGACTCTTCACCTAATCATCTGAGCATAATGGGAGCCACTACCTTGGAGAGCCATTCAGTCAGATGACATCATTCCACCCTCCCCCAAAATATATTACTGATATTTTCACGGCTAATGCTTCTAGAGCAGCGGATCCTTTCCTTTGTCAGAGGGATCCAAGAAATGCTTAAGACAAATTGCTTTCCATTTCATTGAACTGTAAAATAAACAAAGGAAACTCATTCCTAAATGCAGTAAAGGCCAAAGTGTCTCAGTGAATGAAATGCAAATGGCTGTGTTGCTCATCAGTAAGAAAAGCTTTCATTTCCTGAAAAATTGTTCTTTTGCCTTTTAGGGGGAGGGGGGGAGCTTGGATGCTAGTGTGTCAATTTGCATAATAAATACAGATAGAAAATAAGAAGCTAGAGAAGCCAAATCATCTGAAACATTTGTTTCAGCCCTTTTAATCTAACAAGCGATTCTGAATATCTCTTTTGAATATAAACTTTTATGCAAACTTTGCATACTTCCTTTATTGGCAAGATTCATTCTTTCCCATCCTCATCCTCCTCCTCCTCCTCCTTAACTCACTTGACTCATAATGATTGCACCTGTCAATAAAAAAAAAGTCCAAGGGTTTTGTTGTGTTTTTAGAGCAGCAGCTCCAAGGTGTAGCTGATCTATTCTTTTATATTGTACTCTGAAATCTCAGCTGGCTGATATTTTAAAAAAAAATTAGAAAGCAAACATTAGAAGCTCTCTGCCAAGTCTTCAATAAAGTGGGTGATGAGATTTATTCTCTCTTTGGAAAAAATAAAGTCCAATTATTTGAAGAAGGTATTAAACTATGTAAATGTATTTTAATCTGTATCTTTGAGAGAAAACACATAATTAACTCTGTGTCCAGAGTGGCTTATGTTAATAAGGACTGCAAACACAGCAGATTTATAAAACTTTGTTAGATATACCTCTTTGTTTGCATCTGCTGTCATGGGTATGAATAATGCTTGATTTACAATAATAGAAGCTTTATTCTACACACACACACACACACACACACACACACACACACACACACACACATCAACAGAAAACAATATCCCATAACAGCCTGTTGAACGTGAAGGCCTCTTAGTGGATTTCCAACCTCTCAATAGGATTTTAAGAGTTTAAATCCCAAAGTCGAGGGATTTCTTCCAAACAGATTGACTATCTCAACTTAAATCAGAAGGGATTTTCTTCTTCATCTCCCATCAAGGATTCCACATCCAAGCTTGAAGACATCAATTGCTCAAGAAAAAAAGACTCAAACACGCACCCAGAGAAGTCCAATGAGATTTGTCATATGTACCTGGAAAAGCTCTTAAATATGTTTTTTTCCCCCTTCTCAACAGGTTTACTGGTAGGATGTGGAGTTTTGATGGGGTGGAGGTTGAGAATCAGAGGCAAGAAGCAAATAATTTTATTTTTTTAAAAAAAGTCAATGAGTTTCTCCTTGTGTGCATGTAGTAAGATTTCAAAGTATGCTCGACACTAGGGATATATAATTCAGAGGAGACCTAAGAAATGTCATTGGATGATACACTACAAGTGCAAGGATGCAACAAAAGAGCTGGGATGCTGCTTCAAACTCCGATTTCACTCTTTTCTTGCTCTTTAGCCATCCATTTCTAATTGTAAAATAGTATGCAAAATTGTAACCATTGCAGAAAAATAGTTGTAAGGAATTGGGGTGTGGGGGGGAGAGATCTGTTTTTTTTTTTTTACTGATTGCTCCATCAGAGGTTCTGCTGCCTGCTTTTACATGGTGGTCCAGCTGACAGTGGATAGAAAGAGAGGATGCAGCAAAGCAACAAAGCAAGAGATCAGTCTTTAGATTCAGTACCATGGACAGTACTCATGCAGATAATAAGTCCCATTACTCCAAAGCCATGTAGGGCAAGAAGGCCTCCCACTAAAAGGGAGTTCTCTACTCCAAACAAGACTGCTGATGGCCAGGCAGCTGACACAATAATGCAGGAGCAATTACATGTAATTCTCCTTATGGTCATGGTGAAGGCTCAAATTTCACCTTGAAACTGCAGTTGAACATGCACCTCCCAGGTCAACTCTACTAAGTCCATTTTCTCACCCATCAATCAATCAGAATAGAGCTGGAAGGGACCTTGGAGGACTTCTAGTCCAGCCCCATGCTCAAGCAGGAGACTCTATACTATTTCAGACAAGTGGCTGTCCAGTCTGTTCTTAAAAACCTCTAGTGATGATGCACCCACAATGTCTGAAGGCAAGCTGTTCCACTGATTAATTGTCCTCAGTCTTAGGAAGTCTCTCCTTATTTCCATGTTGATTCTCTCCTTGATTAGTTTCCATCCATTCTTTCTTGTCTTGCCTTCTGGTGCTTTGAAAAATAAATTAACTCCCTCTCCTTGTGACAGCCTCTCAAATACTGGAGTACTGCTATCATGCTCCCCCCCCAGTCTTTCTTTTCTCTAGACTGGCCATACCCAAATCCTGCAACCGTTCTTCACTTGTTTTAGTCTCCAGGCCTTTAATCATGATCCCTAGGCTGCTGCAACCTCTAAACCTCCTCCTGAATCCAACAGTAAACATTCTAGGCATCTCTGTCTCCCAGCATGCCAAGATTATATGGAAACTGATTGTCCATTCTGTTCCCACTTGCCCTTAACTCCTGGAGTTGATTACCATTACTTGATTACATTGGCAGAAAACATGAAGTTCCACAAGCTAAGAAATTCTAAAGCCTGCAAGTACCCACTTCTCAATTTTCACCCACTTCTCTACCAGTCTAGAGATCACCAGGCATGTCCAGGAATTTGGCTATAAATCCACTTTTCCATTTAAACCTTTCATTTAAACATTTTCTGTATCTCTGCTTTCCATTCAGACATCTAAATTCAGTCATTCTTTTTTATTGCAATCTACACAGGGGGAAAAATGGACACTCCCCAATCATTTAATACTATTATCTCAACATTTAGATTATATTTGGCAACTGCATCCACAGTATATGAGAATGCTGTCTTGTCCTAAAATCTCAAGTGGTACCCTTTTCTGTCGGTGAATTGGGTTCTATGTCCAAAAATGTGTATGATGCTACTTCTATACAACAGAAGAAATTTTGGTCTACTGTGGTGATTTATGTAATGTAGATTAAGCTGCAAACTAATGTAAAGGCTTATTCCTGAACCAAATACCAATGAGTTCTGAGTGAAACCATGAGTTTCTTCAAAAGTGGTAGTATTCAAGGTCATAATAAATATTCTTCTATACTTGCTGTTACTACCAATCAAACTGGGTAATGCTACCTTAATTCTGCACATTAATGAGGAGCTAGAATGTGGTTCCCAGTTTCAATGTATGGCAGTGAAAGTTGGACCATAAGAAAGGCTGAGCGCCAAAGAATTGAGGCCTTGAACTATGGTGCTGGAGAAGACTCCTGCGAGTCCCTTGGACTGCAAGGCGATCAAACCGGTCAGTCCTAGAGGAGATCAACCCTGACTGCTCTTTAGAAGGCCAGATCCTGAAGCTAAAACTCAAATACTTTGGCCACCTAATGAGAAGGAAGGACTCACTGGAGAAGAGCCTAATGCTGGGAAAGGTTGAGGGCAAGAGAAGAAGGGGACGACAGAGAATGAGGTGGCTGGATGGAGTCACTGAAGCAGTAGGCGTGAGCTTAAAGGGACTCCAGAAGATGGTCGAGGACAGGAAGGCCTGGAGGAACGTTGTCCATAGGGTCGCGATAGGTTGGACACGACTTCGCAGCTAACAACAACAAGAATGTGGTGATAGAGCACCTGATCTGCCTGTAGAAGGTACCATGTTCATCGACTGCCCCACTGGTGTGAGAGACCAGTTGGGGCACGCTTGGCCCTGGACTCTCTGCTCTCTCCACCCCAGGTTGGACTCCTCAGCCGGAGTGAGAGGACGGCTGGGGCTTCCTTCCTGATTGCCATCTCAGGTGAGAGCTGAGCTGGACTAGTGGATTGAGAGATACACCCACCGGACTCAATACTATTCCATCTCGATACCATCATTTTATTGATTCACCCATTGTAAATAATTGTAATCTTTGCCCTATGTGGACATGTTATTGTTCTATGGTTTGTTACCGTTACTCTGGAGCTGATCTGTATGCCCTCATTGGGGTTTCTCCCTCTTGGGCATGACCAACCGCCTGTTTCTACACTCCCCTTAATGACGAGCCCAATTATTGGGACTCCGAGAGGTGGCTGGGCTTAGACAGGGGCCTAGTGTTGAGACACGTTAAGAGGCCCCTGATACATTTTTAGCCGGTTATTTTAAAAGGTTAGGGAGGGGGAGGGATAGTAGAGTGGGGAGGGAATTATTAACCGGCCCTCAGTCTGGGCCTGTTAGGGGTCCCGACGAGACAGGGTTGGGGGAGGTGGTTGCTGGTTCTGTGAATGTTGGGGTGGGGCTTCAAATCCCCACGACGATAGGGAATGGCAGCAGGTGGTTGTACGGAGGGCCGTATCAACATCTGGGATTGCGCCCCTGCTGTCTGCGTGCGGTGGTGTACTCCGACCCTCCGGTTAGCACCCTTTTCCCCGGGGATGAGGGTGATCAGGCCCCTGAGCTTAGGCTGGTTTATTTTAACGCCAGATCCATCGTTAACAAGGCTCCCCTCATTCAGGATTTGATCGAGGAGGAATGTGCGGATCTGTCGTGCATCATGGAGACTTGGTTGGGCTCGGAGGGAGGGGCTCCTCTGACCGAGTTATGCCCTCCAGGTTTCCGTGTGCTACACCAGCCATGGGCTCAGGGTAGGGGTGGAGGGGTGGCGGTGGTTGTTCGGGAGACTTTATGCCCGTGGGAGACCACCATTGTCCAGATGGCCGGGAGTGAGTCCCTCCTCCTGAGATGTGGCCCTCAGGCTCAGTTGGGCTTGTTGCTCACATACCTGGCACCCAGCTGTGTGGCAACAGCCCTGCCCGAGCTGCTCGACACCCTCTCAGGGTTGGCGGTGGAGTTCCCCAGGCTTATAGTTCTGGGGGACTTCAATTTGCCTTCACTGGGAGGGTCGTCTGAGTTAGCTCGGGAGTTCATGGCTTCCATGACGGCCATGGGCCTTATCCAAGTGATTCAGGGCCCGACTCATGTGGGGGGTCACACTCTCGACCTGGTGTTCCTGTCTGGACAGTGGTTGGATGACCTGGGAGGGGGTTCACCAACCATTGTTCCCCTGTCATGGTCCGATCACTATCTCCTGCGGCTGGTCTTCCGTTATGCCACCCCCCGCTGCTGGGCTGCGGAACCGACCAGGTGGTTCTGCCCCAGGCGCCTAATGGACCCTGAACGGTTCCAGATGGTGCTTGGGTCTATACCCATTGCCCTCACCCACAGCCCAGTCGATGCCTTGGTGGATGCCTGGGAAAGGGCGGCTGCTGGGGCACTTGACTGTGTTGTACCCTTGCGACCTCTGACCCGGCGCAGATCCCGTTGAGCTCCACGGTTCTCTGCGGAGCTCCGGGAGATGAAGCATCGGAGACGGGGTCTAGAGAGCAGTTGGAGTTCCAGCCAGTCCGAATCTGACCGATTGCAGTTAAGAACCTTTATAAGGTCTTATCTTGCGGCGATGAGGACGGCGAAGTCTAATTACTTCACTGCCCTCATCGCATCTGCAGATAATTGCCCGGCCGCCCTGTTTAGGGTGACTTGCTCCCTCCTTAACCAGGAGGTGAGGGAGGATCCCTTGCAGGGACGAGCCGAGGAGTTTAATCATCATCTGGCGGACAAAATCGCTCAGCTCCGGGCCGGTCTGGACTCTGACTGGGCAGAGTCTGACGTGGAGGAATCGGACGGTCTTGAGCATGTTATCTGGACTGAGTTCGATCCTGTTTCCCCTGATGATGTGGACAGGATCATGGGGAGGCTGAGCACCACCACCTGTTTGTTGGATCCGTACCCCTCCTGGCTGGTTTATGCGGCCCGGGAGGAGACACGAGGCTGGTTCCAGGCAGTAATAACTGCTTCTTTGAAGGAGGGTGTCTTTCCTGCCACCTTGAAGGAGGCGGTGGTGAGACCCCTCCTCAAAAAGCCTGTCCTGGACCCGGCTGTTTTAAATAACTATCGTCCAGTCTCCAACCTTCACTTTTTGGGGAAGGTTGTTGAGAGTGTGGTGGTGCATCAGCTTCCTCTGTTCCTGGAGGAAACTGATTATCTGGACCTGTACCAATAGGGTTTCAGGCCCGGATACAGCACGGAGAAGGCATTGGTCGCGCTGGTGAATGATCTCTGGTGGGCTCGGGACAGGGGTTGTTCCTCTGTCCTGGTCCTATTAGATCTCTCAGCGGCTTTTGATACCATCGACCATGGTATCCTACTGCAGCGTCTCAGGGGGTTGGGAGTGGGAGGCACCGTTTTACGGTGGTTCTCCTCCTATCTCCTCGGCCGTTCGCAGTTGGTGTTGACGGGAGGGCAGAGATCCGTCCCGAGGCCTCTCGTTTGTGGAGTTCCTCAGGTGTCGGTTCTCTCGCCCCTCCTGTTCAACATCTATATGAAGCCGCTGGGTGAGATCATTCGTGGTTTTGGGGTGGGGTATCATCAGTATGCTGATGATACCCAACTTTTTCTTTCCACCCCGAACCAACCCAGCGATGCCCTCGCCGTGATGTCCCGTTGCCTGGAGGCGGTCCAGGTCTGGATGGGGAGAAACAGGCTTCATCTCAATCCCGCCAAGACTGAGTGGCTGTGCATATCGGCATCTCGGGCTAACCAGTCTATTCCACCTCTAACGATGGGGGGTGAGGTGTTACCCCCCCCTGTTGATAGGGCTCGCAACTTGGGCATCCTCCTGGATTCACGACTCAATTTTGAAGACCATATAGGAGCCGTGACCAGGGGGGCTTTTGCCCAGGTTCGCCTGGTGCGCCAGTTGCGACCCTATCTGGACCGAGATACCCTACGCACAGTCACTCATGCGCTCGTGACCTCCCGTTTAGACTACTGCAACGCTCTCTACATGGGGCTGCCCTTGAGGACCACTCGGAGGCTTTAGCTGGTGCAGAATGCGGCCGCACGAGTTGTGATGGGGGTTTCCCGATACTCCCATGTAACACCTCTACTCCGCGAGCTGCATTGGCTCCCGGTTGCCCTCCGGGTGAGATTCAAGGTGCTGGTGATGACCTATAAAGCCCTAAATGGCTTGGGTCTGGGTTATCTGAGGGAACACCTGCTGCCGGCATCAAGCTCCCTTCGTCCAGTGCGCTCCCACAGGGAGGGTCTTCTCAGGGTGCCGCCGGTAACAGATTGCCGGCGGACAACACCCAGGGATAGGGCCTTCTCAGTGGGTGCACCTGCCCTTTGGAACCAGCTGCCAGTGGAGCTTAGGACTGCCCCCGACCTCCGTTCATTTCGCCGGGACCTGAAGACCTGGCTCTTCGAGCTCTCTGGCCCAGGCTGAGAATTTTAATTTTAATTTTAACTGGGGTTTTATTTGTTCAGGGACGGATATAAATTTTTTTAACTGTTTTTAACTTTTGTATTTTTTGTTTTAATCACCCTGTAAACCGCCCTGAGTCCTTTGGGAAAGGGCGGTATATAAATATAATAAAATAAAATAAAAATAAATAAATGTTCATTCCCTAGGAGCTTCAGCAGGATGGGGCATCCTGCTCAAAAATGTATTCATGTTGGCTACATTAGCCCTGATGAACTTGCTTTTTTCAGGAAAGAGAGGTTAAGGTAGTTCTGGAAAACAAATCAAGTGACATACATTAAAAAAAAAGGCTTGACGTCTGGCTATCTGACCAGGCTCATCAACAGAATATTGTCTTCACTTAGTAATCTTAAGTACTGCACACCACAATGCCAATAATCATGGCAATGAGGGCAGAGTTAACGTTAGATGATTGGGGAAAAAATTCTGACAGGGGTATGTCATCAATATCTCCTTGCTTCAAATTCGCCATCAGTCCTGCAATGAAAATCTTTTTTTATTATTTCCTTTCTTCCTTAGTTTTTTTTTTCCAGTTTTTATGCTCAGTTTCAAGATGTTGGATTTGACTCTCTGGGACAGATTTATTTTGACTAGAATGACAGTTTTTGCAGCTTCTACAGCTAAAATTACTCAGATATTCTCCACTCCCTCAGATATTTTTAATGCAGCCTGATTTTTTTCCCCATATATAACTAACTACAAATTCCATAATTTTTGATTATGGGCATTTTGGGAAGACTTATTTTAAAAACCCATCTAAAAATAACTGTAGCTAGGCAGTATTATTTTGTTTACTCTGGTTGTTCTTAAATGGTGATATCAGCATCCTTTTCTTCATCAATCCCATATTTTAGGAAACATCTTCATTAAATATCTGGTACTTATTATTTGTTTGTTAAGTTTATATCTTATGTTTCTTATCAACAACAGAAATAATGAAATCCAATAACACAACAATGAACATAAAGAAATACATCAACAAAGCAGACTGAAGGTAAAAACAGCTACTTAAAATTCATTACATAAGGTAGCTTTTTGTAAATAAGCCTATTAAGACAATAATTCAGAAGCAGAGATTCAAGTTTTAATTATTATTGTCTTTAGTGTGAAATCAAAGATTTTAAAACCACTCTTCAATAGCTATCAGTGTGCTGTACAAAACAGCCTTCTCCCCTCTAAGCTATCACATAATCCTAAAATATAATAAAAGCAAAACAGCATGCAAGCACAAAACAATTGAAAACGCAATAAAAGTTCATGCAATAAGCAGATCAGTGAAAACTCCCAGCAAACAAAGAAATTGAAAAGTTGCACAAGCCGCACCTTTATGGGGAAGAAATTTCAGAAAGAGAATTCAGTAAACGAAAAGGATAGCAATACTGATAGCATTTAGGCTTATATGCCACCCTTTAGTGCTTTACAGCACGCTCTGGGTGGTTTATAATGTAGAAGCATTGTTTGCATATTGCCCCCAACAATTTGGATTTTCATTTTACCAACCTTGGAAAGATGGAAGGCTGAATCGAACTTGAGCCCGTCAGGATTGAACTCCAGGCTGTGGGCAGAGTTTGCCTGCAATACTGCACTTTAACTACTGTGCCATCAGGGCTCATCAATAAGAAGTGGCAGGAGGTTGCAAGTTGCTCCCACTCCAGCTCCTTTTTCTCCCAAGGAGTCCATAGGTGGCATGTGGATCTTGCACTCTGTAGCACCTGCCTTCCCGCTCTCCATATACCTGCCTATAGCACCTGCCCAGCCAGTGTTCCATAGTGCTTGCCTGCAGCACCTATTCTCCTGTGCTCCATTGTGCCCAACTGCAACACCCACCTGCCTGTTCTTTGTAGCACCCACCTACATAACCTGCCTCCTTGCCCACCAGCTTGCCTATCTGAGGCACGGTTCCAGCAGCATAAGTAAGCACTTCTGGATTCCTGTTTCTTCCTACATTGTGTTCATATGAGGTTCTCGCTTAGTCATGGCAACAGGGGCTAAGTAGTTGAGGCCACCTGGAGGTTTATCTGTGCCATCAGGATCACCCTGTAGAGCATGGATGTCAAACTTGTGATGTCATGTGACATGTTGTGACATATCACAACTTTTTCTGCATTGGGGTGGGCACAGCCTCTGTATCATGCAACTGGCCTGCGGGCTGGCAGTTTGACACCCCTGCTGTAGAGTCTGTAGATCCCTGTAGACTCTGTAGAGTAGAGCAGGTGACCCTGATTGTTAGGTATTGTTGTGTAGAGGTCTCCTTGTGCTACCAAAGAGTTGCACAGACAAGGAAGGGTACTGAGAGCAGTAAGAGTCACACAGTAACCACAAGAGTACACTGAGTTGTAAAAGCAAAAAGTATTTTACTTTGAGGTGGTGTAAGAACAAAAATGCACGGTCAAAAATAAACAGTCCAGGTCATACACAATAGCAACAGTCCAAGGAGTAATCCAAAATACAAAGTCTTCTTACCAGTCCAGAGGTCAAAAACACAGTTATGCAGATACAGAGCAAAAAAGCAATAATAGAGCAATCAGCAAATTCAGATATTCAAAGAGATCCAGTGAGAGAGAGAATCTACATTTTTAGCTCCCTCTTATGGCCTTGAGCAACCTCACATGCCCATGGATCAATTAATAATAATAATAATAATAATAATAATAATAATAATTTTATTTGTATACCGCCCTTCTCCCGAAGGACTCAGGGCGGTGAACAGGGCAAACATTTAAAAGTACAAGAATACAAAAATTAAAAGAGATTAAACAGGGTGCCCAAAAGCTTACAACAGTAAGTTAAAATACATTAAAACAATAATAAAACCAAACCCATCACCCATCAGGCCAGGCCGGCTTGTTCGAACAAGTAGGTCTTCAGATCGTGTCGGAAGGAGCAAAGGTCGGGCGCCATCCAGAGCTCGACCGGCAAATGATTCCATAAATCCGGCACGCCCACAGAGAAGGACCTCCCCCTGGGGGCCACCAGACAACATTCTCTGACTGGTGGCACCCTGAGGAGGCCCTCTCTGTGGGAGCGCACAGGGCGGAGGGAAGTTGATGCCGGCAGCAGGTGATCCCCGAGGTACTCTGGACCCATGCCATGTAGGGCCTTGAAAACCATTACCAGCACCTTGAATCTCACCCAGAAGACAACTGGGAGCCAATGCAGCTCACGGAGCAGAGGTGTAAAATGGGAGTATCGGGAGACTCCCAACACAACTCTCGTGGCTGCATTCTGCACCAGTTGGAGCCTCCGAGTGGTCCTCAAGGGCAGCCCCATGTAGAGAGCATTGCAGTAGTCTAAACGAGAGGTCACGAGTGCATGAGTGACCGTATGCAGGGCATCCCGGTCTAGATAGGGCCGGAACTGGCGCACCAGGCGAACCTGGGCGAAGGCCCTCCTAGTCACCGTTACTATATGGTCTTCCAAAGAAAGCTGTGAATCTAGGAGGACTCCCAAGTTGCGAGCCCTATCTACGGGGGGGTAATAACTCACCCCTCCCATAGAAAGAGTGTTCTGTACCAGCCTGCTACCGGCCCTGCAGAAAAAGCAGGGACAACCCCTTTACAAACGGCAAGAGGCTGGAATAAAGCCTGCCAAATTTATTAACATAAAACAGACACCAACCATGAAACAGGAGCTATGAAACAGGACTATTCAAGCGGTTGCCTTCAGTAAACCAGCCCTCCCACACATTCCCCTTTTATACAGTTCAGGGCATGGCTTCTCTCTGCCTCCTTCCGAGGTGCCCCATTGCCTTCCTCTGTTTACTCCTGATTGACTGCCTCCTGTGTCGGGCGTCCTTGAACAGGGCCAGCTGTGGGTCATCTTCATCCACGCTGTCAGGCTCACACAGCTGGGTCTCCGTCGTGACCAGGTGGGAGGGGCCTGACTGAGGGCTCTGCGGAGCCTCAAGGCCATCATCAGCAAGCTCTTCAACACCCCCCTCCTCCTCCTCTGAATCGTCCGACCCAACTGCCAAACCCACAGGCTGACCCTGAATCACAACAAAGAGATGGAATATTCTGAATATCCCGAGATGCCGGTACGCACAGCCACTCAGTCTTGTCAGGGTTGAGTCGAAGCCTGTTCCTCCCCATCCAGATCCGAACCGCCTCCAGGCAACGGGACATCACGTCGAGGGCATCGCTGGGGTGGTTTGGGGTCGAAATAAAAAGCTGGGTATCATCAGCATACTGATGATACCCAACTCCAAAACCACGGATGATCTCACTCAGCGGTTTCATGTAGATGTTGAACAGGAGAGGCGAGAGGACCGACCCCTGAGGAACTCCACAAGCGAGAGGCCTCGAGGTCGACCTCTGCCCCCCTGCCAACACCGACTGCGATTACCTTCTTAAAGTTACAACATCATCATGGCTTATATATTTCCAACCCAATATGTAGGCTATCATCATATGCCTAACACTGATGACACAGATAAACCTCCAGGTGGCCTCAACAACTCTCTAAAAGAATGCAAATGACCAGCTGTCTGCAAGGAGTATAAATCCTTCCATTCCCCACCATCCAGTCAGAGCTGAAGAAGCTTCTTGCATGAGAAGCAAAACATCTTCAAAGGAAAACAAGAAAGTCCAATTGCCTTGTGAAAAATAATCTTTGGGATAACTGTGATCCAGATGACTGAGAATCTGCATTGACATGTAACCAGTAAAGTTCTACTGTTAGTTTAAATTCACTGGATCTCCATGTATTCTAAAGAATTGGCTGTGCAGTTATGATTTGTTCAGTTATGATTTGAGTGTGGCTATTTTCCGGGGCTGTGAGTGTGTGTGAACGAGTAACTATAAGCTGTCCTGAGTGAATACCTGGAGAAGACAAGAGTGAAGCTTGAACTAGTCAGCAAATAAGGACTGCCTCTTGAGTTTCCTTATGTGTTCCCAACTTTTTATTCAAGCAGAAATCAAATCTATAAATGAATTGTTTCCTCAAGCTTTTCTGGCACATAAAATTACCTGACAGGCTCAGGTACATCACCCATTTAAGTCAATATTGGGGTCTCATTCAGAGAACTTTGAAAAACGTTCTGATGGATAATGGAAACATTTTATTTTGCAGACACTTTCCTATCCTTGGTCATTTGTGTATTTATGCCTCGGCGCTGTTGAAGCATTTTATTTTCACATCTAAAAAGATCATTTCAGGGTTGAGCAAACACAGCATATTCAGCCGCAGCTGGAATACATGTGCTACAGTTCATTCTTTGGAAAGTTTATGAAAAAGACTGGTTTGGTTTTGAAATATTAAAGGGTCTTCTGAAGGCAGAGATCAGATGAGAAATGTTAAATAAAGAGGCTGATCTGGTTGAATACATAAAGGATAAACTATTTCTTGTTGTTGTTGCTCCTGGGAACTTGTTAGCCCAAACCTCAAAAGCTATTGGCAGAACGAAGATGTTCCACTTCTCTGCCTCTGCTGCCACAATATGGCAGACCAAGGGAACCAGTGAGTTAAACAGTGAAGCCCTGTTTCTCCATGTGTTGGCATAGCAGTGGTCGATTTTCTGCAGCATATTCAGCAAGAGTTCCAGGCACTGTTCTAATCCAGGAAAAAAAGGGAACTGCTAGATGAGATAAGCATAGAGTGCTGGGTGTCTCAGCTCTTGTACCCAGCAGTTCCTGGAAATCTCAGTTTAAATTTTAAAAAACACATGAAGGACAGATCAAAATCGATAGGATGGAGTTTCACAGATGTAGAATTACTCCATTAGGTGGCAGATAATGAGAGAGAGAAAGAGAGAGAGATAGTGAGATAGATAGTGAGATGGATAGTAGTGAGATAGTGAGACATAGAGAGAGACAGACAGACACACACACACACACAGAGAGACAGTTGATAAATAGATGTTAGATAGGTAGATAGGTGGATGGAAGACACATCCCATGCACAGTGTAAATGTTAAAAATGTGCATTGCATAAGTGGCCCTCAGGAAATGACCATTTGCTCAGTGAGCATTCAAACCTATAACAGTACTGAACAAGGGGAGCTTATGATGGATTCTCAAAGTTCTGGCAGTCTCAGCATCCCTGTGGTCACATGATCACAGTTCAAGCATTTGGCAACCAGCTCACAATTATGACATCACAGTGAGCCAATCATGTGATTGCAATTTCCAACTGTCTTCCCGCAAGGAGTCATTGGGGAAATCAACAGGAAGTTGTAAGTCATGGTCACCTAAGTTCCTCATGTAATGTTTCATATGATCCTGGCTTAACTATGGCAGCCAAGATTGCCAGAATTGCCATAGGTAAACAATGCAATCATATGACGTCATGCTTCACAACCATGTCACTTAGCAACAGCAATTCTGATCCCATTTGCCATTGTAACATGAAGACTACCTGTAGCTATTTCTAAGCACCTGTACTGTAAATGTGACTAGGAACCCCATTTAAGCATGATTCTCAGAAATACTGTACTTGTGGAATATGAGGATGCACATCCATTCATGCATTGAGTTCACTGAGTTTGCATTTTTACTGCAAGGAATGGAAATCATAGTTCTACACATGTGCCCAGCAAGTAGGAAAAATCCTGCTGTGTAAAGTGCTACATTTCTTTATTTTGAAAGAGACAAGCCAGAAAAAGTTCTATTAATCAGAGGAGATTGTGCACATTCTTTCTTCTCTTTGTGGAAACTGTATCATTAATTAAACAAATGTTTGTTTTGTTCCTGATTGACATACTTTAAAATTCGAAGGGGAGATAGATATGGTTATTGGTAACCCTGCCTGCCTTGGATAAGGGCTTTATGACCTGCTATTCTTCCTGTAAGGAATTTAAGGGCTTCATTGTGCTTTTTCTGCTGAAAACATTACCTGTTCCTACCTTCCCAGGGATCATTTTATTAAAAAAAGATTAAAGAAACACACCTGAAATTCAGAGCCCACTTTAAGATGGAGTTTGTGGATTGAGTGCTTAGTCATTACTACCTGTTGATGTCTTACATTATACTTAATCCTCAGGGATTCATTTCATATCTGTCCAAACTGACAAGGAGGAATGAAAGGAGAAAACATCAGCACAGGAATATACTGTAAAATGGAGGTTAAAAAAACGTAAACCCTTCCTAATGACTGAGGGAAGGGGTAGTCAAGAGCAAACCATCAAAAATAAGGGTTGAGCCACTGAGAAATGAAAGAGAGGTGAGACATAATATTAAGGAGCTTGGAAATACAGATCCGTCTTTAGCATTACTGTTCCTATATACGCAAAGACCCTAGAGTTGGAACTAAACTGAGGACAACTTCAAATCACTTCTGTGGTTTGTTTGAAGATAGAAGGCTGGCTTCTCTTTCTATTTGTTAATTCACCACCCTTAACAGCACCTAATTCACCAGCACTTATCAGAATGATGGTGACCACAGTTGCTGATCCCTATTACCTAGTCTCCCTTTATCTCTCTGCCTCTCCTAAATACAGAATATATCTGGCCTTTCACAAATCCAGGGATTTATTGATCAGATTCTAAGCTCAGAATGTCAGGAACAGCTTTTTCTTTCTTTGAAAAAAGAAGATGTTTCTTTCTTTCTCTGTTTCTTCCCCGAGGTCCCGGGAGCAAGGATGTGCAGCCACCTGAGCTCCGGCTGGTGTACCTGAATGCCAGGTCCGTTGTTAATAAGGCTCCCCTTGTCCGGGATTTAGTTGAGGGTGAGCATGCGGACCTGTGTTCTGAACCAGCCCTCTTCTCGCACCCCTAATCAAAAGAAGAGTCTGGAAAGCGTCCAAGGCTAAAAGGCTTCTGCCAAGATTTAATTACGCAGTTAACAAAAACACAAGAGCTTGTCTTCTCAAGCGGAAAAGTTGCTTTCAGCAACCAGCCCCTCCCCAAACACTTCTTTTATAGAGAGCTCAGGGCGTGGTCTCCCTGTGCCTCCTCCCGAGGAGTCCCATAGTCTTTCTTTGTTTGTCCCTGCTCGTCTGCCTCCTGCGTCGGGCGTCCTTGAACAGGGCCAGCTGTGGGTCATCATCCTCCACACTCTCGGGCTCACACAGCTGAGAAGAGGTCCCCGGCTGAGGACTCTGCAAAGCCTCCAAATCATCATCATCAGCCGGTTCGTTTCCCTCCTTCCCCACATCTGAGTCCTCCGATACATCGGAGCCGGCTGTCGGACCCACAGGCTGGCCCTGAGTCACAACACTATCCCGCACCGCAGGGCCCTTCCCCCGGGTCTGCCGATCCGGATGCGGTCGGGATGGGAACTGTTCGTGAAAAGCAGTCACCAACGCAGGGGCATGAACGGCGGTCGCGTCTTCCCATGTGAAGTCCTCCGGCCCGTACCCTTTCCACTCGATCAGGTACTGGAAGCGACCTTTCAGCCAGCGGGAATCCCTGATGCTGGCGACCTCGTACTCGGGGGTGCTGTCTCCATCACGAGTTCCTGATGGTGGAGGTTCCGCCTGGCGAAGTGGACAGGCCGGTCGTTCGGGGACCAGCAAGGACCGATGGAAGACGGGGTGCACGCGCAGGGAACGTGGCAGAGTTAAACGATAGGCGACCGGGTTGATGACGGCCTCGACTGGGAACGGTCCAAGGTAACGGTGGTCCAGCTTCCTCGCCGGCCGAGTGGATGGCAGGTTCCTGGTGGACAGCCAGACCCGATCCCCCACCGATAGTGGAGGCGTATCCCTTCTCGACCGATCGGCGAACCTCTTGTAGTCGGCCTTGGCCTTCTCCAGCTGCCGTCGCACCAACCGATGGATCGCCTGTAACTCCGCCATGAATTCGTTCGCTGCCGGCTCCGGTGAGTCCACGGGAGAAAGGGGGAAAAACCGGGGGTGATAACCCACGTTGGCCAAGAACGGTGTCATCTGCGTGGAGGTGTGCTGCGAGTTGTTAAAGGCAAACTCGGCTATGGCCAAGTAGTCCACCCAATTGTCCTGCTGCAGGTTAACGTAGCAGCGCAGATACTGCTCTAAAATGCCGATGACCTTCTCGGTACCCCCGTCGGTCTGAGGATGATGCGCGGACGAGAGGCAAACCTTAATGTCCAACGCCCGCATCAACTCCTGCCAGAAGCGGGCTGTAAACTGGGCCCCCCTATCGGAGACGACTCTATCGGGAAGGCCGTGCAGCCGGAACACCTGTTGGATGAACATGCGACTAGTGGCGCGAGCTGACGGTAAGCCGCGACAGGGGATGAAGTGCGCCATCTTGGTCAACATGTCCACCACCACAAACACTGTCGTGAAGCCGGAGGATGGGGGTAGATCCGTCAGAAAGTCCATGGACACAGCCCCCCAGGGTCTCTTGGGCGTTGGCAAAGGCTGCAGTAAACCAGGCGGGGCCCCTGTCGCTGACTTGGCCTGCCTGCATGGGACGCAGGAGGTGACATAAGACTGGACATCGTGTCGGACTCGGGGCCACCAGAATGTACGGGAGACCAGGTTCAGAGTCTTGAACAGGCCAAAATGCCCCGCAGCCGGGTTATCATGACATTGGCTGAGGACGAGTCCCCTGAGTGGCCCTCCTGGAACATAGAGCCGGTCACGATAATACAGGAGTCCATCCGTGACCGACCAAGGCGAATCTGGCCCCACCTCTTCCTTCCGGTGAGCCACCCACGCCTCCTGCTGCTGCGCCTCCCGGATCCGAGCCCGTATATCCACCGGCTCCCGCACCGCAGCAAAAGACTCGACGGGGATCACGGTCCTGGGCGGAAGCTTGTCTTCCACTCGGGTGTACTCGGGCTTCCTGGACAGAGCATCCGCTCTCTGGTTGTGCCCGCTTGGTATGTACCGCACCCGGAAGTCAAACCTCGCAAAGAAGAGGGACCACCGGATCTGGCGTTGGTTCAAATTCCGAGCGGTCTGCAGGCTTTCCAGATTCTTGTGGTCCGTCCGGACCTCGATTTGATGCCGCGCCCCCTCCAGATGATGCCTCCAAGCCTCGAACGCCGCCTTGATGGCCAGCAGCTCCTTCTCCCAGATGGTATAGTTGCGCTCCGAGGGATTCAATTTCCGTGAGTGATACGCGCAAGGGAAAAGGGTACCGTTGGGCGTCGCTGCCTGGAGTAACACGGCCCCAATGGCAATGTCGGAGGCATCCGCCTCCACGACAAACGGCCGTTGCGGGTCAGGATGCTTCAAGATGGGCTCCTTCATGAAGGCGTCCTTCAAAGCTTGGAACGCCTGTTGTTCGGGGGCGTTCCACTGGAACCGAGTCTTCTTCTGCAGGAGCCGGGTGAGGGGGGCTGTCAAGGCAGCAAAGCCAGGGATGAATGTCCGATAGTAGTTGGCAAATCCAAGAAGTCGCTGAACATCCTTCACGCGACGCGGGGGTTGCCAACTCTGCAACGACTCAACTTTACTCGGTTCCATGGCGATGCCCTCAGGAGAAATGCGGTGGCCCAAGAAATCAATGGTCACCTGGTAGAACTGGCACTTCTCCAACTTGGCAAACAGCCGATGTTTCCGGAGGCGCTGCAGGACCTGACGGAGATGCTGATGATGCGCTTCACGCGACGGGGAGTAAATCAGGATGTCGTCCAGGTAAATCACAACAAACTGGTCCAACAGATCCCGAAAGATGTCGTTCATAAAATGCTGAAACACAGCGGGGGCGTTGGTCAGGCCAAACGGCATCACCGTGTACTCGAAATGTCCATAGCGAGTACCAAACGCCGTCTTCCACTCATCACCCGGCCGAACCCTGACGAGGTTGTAAGCTCCACGCAGGTCCAGTTTCGTGAAGATCTTAGCCTCCCGGAGTCGGTCCAAGAGCTCGGGGATGAGGGGCAGCGGGTAGCGGTTACGCACCGTGATGGCGTTGAGTTTCCGGTAGTCACAGCAAAGTCGTAACTCGCCCGACTTCTTTTTGACGAAGAGCACGGGCGCAGACACTGGCGAGGACGAGGGCCGGATGAAACCACGAGCCAAGTTCTTTGTCAGGAAGTCCCGCAATGCAGCCAACTCGGGCTCCGACATGGAGTACAAACGCCCCACTGGGAGAGGCGCATCAGGGACTAGGTCAATGGAGCAGTCGTAGGGCCTGTGCGGGGGTAATTGGTCCGCCTCTGACTCGCTGAACACGTCAGCAAAGTCGGACAGTTCGGGAGGCAAGGAAACCCCTGGGGAACCCTCCACCTGGCCGGCACAGATATGGCGGGTGTGGTCCACGCACTGCAAACTTGGGAAGGTGACCAAGTTCTGAGACCAATAGATCTGTGGATCATGCGCCCGGAGCCACGCCAGTCCCAAGACCACGGGGAAGTGCAGTTCCGAAGTGACGTAGAACTGAATGGCCTCCACATGGGTACTGATGGCCATACACACGGGTTGCGTGGCGGCCGTGATAGGCCCGGACAGGAGCACTCGACCATCGATGGTCTCCACAAGCATGGGCGGATCCACTGGACACTGGGGAACAGCCCATTTGGCCACAAAGGCCGAATCCATAAAGTTAGTGGTAGCCCCAGAGTCAATTAAGGCATGGACCGGAATCCCCTCTGGCTTGCCAGGAAGGATCAGTCGTGCCTCCAAAATCAAATGCCGTGGAGGTTCACAGGCACCGTCGGAACGGCGTCGCTCGGCGTGGCCGTTGTGGTTCGCCCGATCGTTCACACCGTCTAGATCGGGCTCGGGCCGTTTCCCGATAGCAAAGCAGGGGACTTTCTCGGGGCAGGCTTGGTCACTGACGCCCGCTGACGCTTCTTCGGGCAAGAAGCAGCCAAATGTCCAGGGTCCCCACAGTAAAAACACAACCCCTCCGATCGTCGTCTGTCCATTTCCGTCACCGATAGACGGGACCTGGCGGCACCCAGCTCCATTGGCTCCTCCCTCTGGACTGGGGGCTCACGCACAACAGGGGCGGCAGGGGTCTGTGGGGTGGCACGGCGACTCTTACGCTGCTGCAGCCGGGCATCGATCCGCAGACAAAGATGGATCAGCCCATTCAGGTCTGAGGGAATGTCCACGCGGGCCAGCTCATCCAACATCTCCTCTGACAAGCCATCCTGAAAGGCATCCACGAGCGCAGCCTCATTCCAGGCGGAATCCTGGCTAAGCAGCCGGAAATCGCTGATATAGGCCTGTAGGGGGCGCTGACCCTGCCTCAAAGCTTTCAGACGTCGGGTGGCGGTCTGCGCCTTAATCGGGTCCTCGTACATGAGGCGCATATGGTCACAAAACCCCCCAAAGTTATCCAACAAAGGGCTAGGCTGTGCCAACAGAGGCGTGCCCCAACGAGCTGCATCTCCCGACAGAAGGCTCAACACGAATCCCACCTTATCTCGGTCAGTGGGGAAATCAGCTGCTCTCACGCTGATATAAAGCTGGCATTGTCCCAGGAAGGCAGGAAACAGTTCTGGTTTACCAGCAAATTTATCCGGCATAGCTATCTGACATTTCCTCCTGGGTGGGGGGGCAGCATGTACCTGAGCCTGCAGTTGTGCCACCTGAGTGGCCAGCAAGGTGAGTTGCTGGTTGAGCTGGGCATTCTCGGCAAGAAGCTGCTCCATCGTAGTATTAAGGGGTGGGTGGCTGAAAGCAAACTGTTCTGAACCAGCCCTCTTCTCGCACCCCTAATCAAAAGAAGAGTCTGGAAAGCGTCCAAGGCTAAAAGGCTTCTGCCAAGATTTAATTACGCAGTTAACAAAAACACAAGAGCTTGTCTTCTCAAGCGGAAAAGTTGCTTTCAGCAACCAGCCCCTCCCCAAACACTTCTTTTATAGAGAGCTCAGGGCGTGGTCTCCCTGTGCCTCCTCCCGAGGAGTCCCATAGTCTTTCTTTGTTTGTCCCTGCTCGTCTGCCTCCTGCGTCGGGCGTCCTTGAACAGGGCCAGCTGTGGGTCATCATCCTCCACACTCTCGGGCTCACACAGCTGAGAAGAGGTCCCCGGCTGAGGACTCTGCAAAGCCTCCAAATCATCATCATCAGCCGGTTCGTTTCCCTCCTCCCCCACATCTGAGTCCTCCGATACATCGGAGCCGGCTGTCGGACCCACAGGCTGGCCCTGAGTCACAACAACCTGGCTTGCATCACGGAGACTTGGTTGGGCCCAGAGGGTGGTGTTCCTTTGGTTGATCTTTGCCCACCAGGTTTCTGGGTGCTACACCAGCCTCGGGCTCAAGGTAGGGGCGGGGGAGTGGCGGTAGTTATTAGGGAGACCTTGTGTCCGCGGGAGACCACCGTTCCCCAGATAGTCGGGTGTGAGTCTCTCTTTTTGAGATGTGGTCATGGGGCGCAGTTGGGCTTGCTGCTGGTGTACCTTTCACCTAGTCATGCAGCAGCAGCCCTGCCTGAGCTACTCGACATCCTCTCGGGGTTGGTGATTGAGTTCCCCAAACTTATAGTTTTGGGTGACTTCAATCTACCATCCCTAGGAGGATAATCTGAGTTAGCTCAGGAGTTCATGGCTTCCATGACGGCCATGGACCTGGCGCAAGTAATTCTTGGACCGACTCATGTGGGAGGACACACCCTTGACTTGGTTTTCTTATCTGGACGGTGGTTTGATGATCTTGGTGGGGGTTCCCCAACTGTTATACCCCTGTCATGGACCGATCATCATCTCCTGCGGCTGGTCTTCCATTTTGCCACCCCCCGCCATGGATGTATGGAGCCAACTAGATGGTACCGCCCCAGGTGCTTAATGGATCCTGATAGGTTCCAGGCAGTGCTGGGGTCCCCACCTGCCTCCGTTGCTCACAACTCAGCGGATGCCTTAGTGGAAGCCTGGGAAAGGGCAGCCACGGAGGCACTTGACCGAGTTGTACCCTTGCGGCCCTTGACCCGGTGCAGATCCCAGCGAGCTCCATGGTTCTCCGCGGAGCTTCGGGAGATGAAGCGTCGGAGACGGGGCCTAGAGAGCTGTTGGAGGTCCAGCCGATCCGAATCCGACCGATTGCGACTAAGAACCCATATTAGGTCTTATCTCACAGCGATGAGGGCGGTGAGGTCTAATTACTTCTCCGCCCTTATCGCGTCTGCAGATAACCGCCCGGCCGCCCTGTTTAGGGTGACCCGCTCCCTCCTTAATCAAGAGGTGAGGGAGGATCCCTTGTAGGGTCGTGCCAAGGAGTTTAGTCAACATCTGTTGGATAAAATCGCTCGGATTCGGACCGGTCTGGACTCCGACTGGGCAGAGTCTGACGATCAGGACACGGGCGGTCTTGTTGATGTTATCTGGGAGGAGTTTGATTCTGTGACCCCTGGGGAAGTAGACAGGATTATGGGGAGGTTGAGCTCCACCACATGTTTATTGGACCCGTGCCCTTCCTGGCTGGTTTATGCAGCTCGGGAGGGGACACGAGGCTGGTTCCAGGCGGTTATATCTGCCTCTTTGAGTGAGGGTAGTTTCCCCGCCATCTTGTAGGAGGCGGTGGTGAGACCTCTCCTCAAGAAGCCTGCCTTGGACCCAGCTGTGTTAAATAACTTTCGTCCGGTCTCCAACCTTCGCTTTCTTGCGAAGGTTGTTGAGAGTGTGGTGGCGCATCAGCTCCCTCTGGTCCTGGATGAAGCGGATTATCTAGACCCGTGCCAATCGGGTTTCAGGCCCGGGTACAGCACGGAGACGGCATTGGTCGCTCTGGTGAATGATCTCTGGAGGGCCCGGGACAGGGGATATTCTTCTGTCCTAGTCCTATTAGATCTCTCAGCGGCTTTCGATACCATCGACCATGGTATCCTGCTGCGGCGTCTCAGGGGATTGGGAGTGGGAGGCACAGTTCTTCAGTGGTTCTCCTCCTATCTCCTGGGACATTCGCAGTCGGTGTTGACAGGGGGGCAGAGGTCGACCCCGAGGTCTCTCGTTTGTGGAGTTCCTCAGGGGTCAGTCCTCTCGCCTCTCCTGTTCAACATCTACATGAAACCGCTGGGTGAGATCATTCATGGCTTTGGAGTTGGGTATCATCAGTATGCTGATGATACCCAGCTTTTCATTTCGACCCTAAACCACCCCAGTGATGCCCTCGATGTGATGTACCGTTGCCTGGAGGCAGTTCGGGTCTGGATGGGGAGGAACAGACTTCAACTCAACCCCGACAAGACTGAGTGGCTGTGCATACCGGCATCCCGGGATATTCGGAATATTCCATCTCTTTCCATGGGGGTGAGCTTTTACCCCCCGTAGATAGGGCTCGCAACTTGGGAGTCCTCCTAGATTCGCGGCTTACTTTGGAAGATCATATAGTGGCTGTGACTAGGGGGGCTTTCGCCCAGGTTCGCCTGGTGCGCCATTGCGGCCCTATCTAGTCCGGGATGTCCTGTGTACGGTCACTCATGCACTCGTGACCTCTCGTCTGGACTACTGCAATGCTCTCTACATGGGGCTTCCCTTGAAGACCACTCGGAGGCTCCAGCTGGTACAGAATGCAGCCGCGAGAGTTGTCTTGGGAGTTTCCCGGTACTCCCATGTTACACCTTTGCTCCGCGAGCTGCATTGGCTACCAGTTGTCTTCCGGGTGAGATTCAAGGTTTTCGTAATGGTTTTCAAGGCCCTACATGGCATGGGTCCGGAGTACCTCGGGGCTCACCTGCTGCCGGCGTCAACTTCCCTCCGCC
>NC_138202.1:212257959-212325459 GCF_964194415.1 Vipera berus
GGGAATAAACAACATGGCAGCTGTTTAGAAAGAAAGTTGCAGTTTATTGAAGAGGAGAGCCAGACAGAAAGATGGCTCTGGAAGAAAAAAAGAGTGAGCACATGTAGGGAGTGGGAATTTATACCATCTGGAGCCTTTTGTTTGGAGTTGTTCCTGTAGCATGAACTTTGACCAGAATCTGAGTGTGCCTTTCTGGTATTCTGATTGTGGTGGGTTAATCCTATTATGTCCCAAAAGTCTTATCCTGCTTCCCTGGGGCTGGGCTGATGACTGTTAGATTTTTTGGTGTGAGGGGTTGTTGATTCTAGGGATCTTTCTTCCTAACCCCTTTCCTGACTCCAGTCTTTCTGACAAGATTATCACATCTGCAATTCAACAGACTTGGTTTCTGTTTGGAACAGAGAAACATGGGGGGTTGGTTTCTGCCTTTAAATCATTTAGGGAAATATATTTTGTCTTTTAAATATTTCCAAAAATATTTTTTTCTCGGGTGTGTGTGTGTGACTTCCCACATTCCTCTCAAGGGCTCTCTAACTTTACCCAATGGTTGCTAGGAAACAAGAAGATGACTACCTAGCCCAAACCAGAACAATACTCAGAAATCTCATCAAACACATGGTCAAATTCCCAAATAAAATCACACTTCATTCCTTTGCTTCACCTCTCCTATTTATAACCAGCTTTTCACCCAGGCCTCCTGTTTGGCACTCTCTGCTTCTCCTCAGCTCATAGAGGATCCAAGTCACTCAGGCTCCAGACAAATTATTTCCTCAGCTCAGTGTTTTGGAAACATGTCAGTTCACAAACAGCTTTCTTTTCATGAACTCCTACAAACTTCCCTTTTACCTGCCACCCAGAATGAGCAAATTGAAAAGCCACTCCTATGTCAGGTGAGTATCAGAAGGGAAACTGAATAGTTCACAAAATCAAACTCAAGACATCAGATACATAGGATTTCCCGCCTCCAACATTTTTGCTATTCCACTTTTCAGGGTTCCTCTTTCTTGTCAAGTAGACAACCAGGAAGTAGTTTACCACTGTTTTCTTCCCAGAGAGACCCAGAGGGATTAGCCTAAAGTCACCCACCTGGCCTAAGGCAGGACTAGAACTAGAACTCCTGGCATCCTGTTTACTAGCCTGGTGCCTTTAACCACTACACCAGACTGGATTTTCCAACCCAAATTTAGACTATCTCCTTAGGAGAACTAGGCCTCACAGCAATAAAACAGGATGCATGTTCTGCACAATGAATAACTTCCACAATGACTAGAATAGTGTAATGTTAGAGAGGCAACCTGTGATGAATCCAAATTCCCCTCTGCTTTTGCAAGGCTATTTCCCAGCATAAGGGACACACCTGGACATCTCCAGGCATGCTCTGATACAAATCTAATCAAATTCACTTCCCTACTTGATTTTCCTATGACTTGGCTTTATCCTACTATACTGCCTGATGATGCAATCCAAAACACTGATTAGCCTGTTTAACTTTTTTCCTCCTTGGATGCTATTCCCCTCTTCCCCAACACTCTTAGAAAACCATCAGCCTACTTAATCTTCAAGAAGCTGGCTAAGAGTAGAAATCAGATAGTACTAGGGAATCCCTGGGAATCAATCTGTAGATATTAATCCCAGATTAAGGTTCCTTGTTATGTTAGAGATCTAAACAAGTGCAATCATTTTAGTTAATAAACTATAGGTAGTGTTCACTTATCAATATCTGGGACCTGAAATTCTGTTATTAAGCAACATAGTTGTAAATCAAAAAGCCGCATGATCATGCTGCTTAGTGATGGCAACTCTTGCAGCGTCAGTTGCTGTCATTAAGTGAGGACCACACAGGTTGTTAAGTGAAGACCTTATGTGACTGTGACGTGATTTCCTGCTGATTTTCTCATTGATTTCATTTCTGGAAATTGGCAGATCACAGTTATGTGACCATGGGATGCTGTAGCAGCTGTAAGTATGCACTACCATTCATTCAGCACCATCGTAAGTTTGAACAGTCACTAACTTAATGGTCATTAAATTAGGACCACCTGTTAGAAATATTTCATTTAAATTGCAAATTAGCTATTTGTAACTTCTCTCTGCCAGATACTTGTGAATCTCCCAGAATTGCTTGGAGTCAGGTGGTATACAAATTACATAAACAAGTGTAGCAGATTGTGAATTGGGGTTTATTTATTTTTTGTTTTAATCTGGGTTATGTGCTGGAAGACTGAGTGGGCATACTTTCATGATTCTTAAGAAGAGAAAAGCAAACCCATGAATAAAAAGCCTGTCCTCCTCTGGATGTAAAATTTTTAGGCCTGAATTCTTATCTCTTTAGGCTAAGTATTTGTTGTAAATTACACAAGTTTTTGAAATACATAAAAATTCTTTTTCTTGGCTGAAGACAATAACAATAAAGTTGGAAGGGATCTTGGAGGTCATCTAGTCCAACCCACTGCTCAGGCAGGAAACCCTATACCATTTTAGACAAATGGCTGTCCAGTCTCCTCTTAAAAACTTCCAGTGTTGGAGCATTCACCACCTCTGGAGGCAGGTTGTTCCACTGGTTAGTTGTTCTCACTGTCAGGAAACTTCTCCTTAGTTCTAGGTTGCTTCTCTCCTTGACTAGTTTCCATCCGTTGCTTCTTGTCCTGCCTGCGGGTGCTTTGGAGAACAGCTTGACTCCGTCTTCTCTGTGGCAACCTCTGAGATATCGAAACACTGCTATCATGTCACCCCTAGTCCTTCTCTTCATTAAACTAGACACACCCAATTCCAGCAACCATTCTTTATATGAAGATGAATATTTGAAAATCAGTGTTTGAAGATCAGTTTCAAACAGTCACTGATTAATAATTTAATTTAATTTAATTTATTATCATTTCTATACCGCCCTTCTCCCGAAGGACTCAGGGCGGTGTACAGGGCAAGAATAAAACACAGAAATTTACAAAAATTAAAAAATAATTAAATGCATGCCCGATTAAAATACAATTGATACATAATAAAAACCCCAATAAAAATGATAAAAAACCCCACCAATCCCCCCTCAGGCCAGGCCGGCTTGCTCGAACAAGTATGTTTT
Organism: Vipera berus; assembly: GCF_964194415.1. Taxonomy (NCBI): domain Eukaryota; kingdom Metazoa; phylum Chordata; class Lepidosauria; order Squamata; family Viperidae; genus Vipera; species Vipera berus. Next base: position 212,261,039 of record NC_138202.1, read on the forward strand.
CAGATCGCGGCGAAAGGAGCGCAGATCGGGCGCCGTCCGGAGCTCAACCGGTAACTGGTTCCATAGCTCCGGGGCGCCCACAGAGAAGGATCTCCCCCTGGGGGCCACCAGACGGCATTCTCTGACCGGTGGCACCCTGAGGAGGCCCTCTCTGTGGGAACGCACAGGGCGCAGGGAGCTTGATGCCGGCAGCAGATGTTCCCTGAGGTACTCCGGCCCCATGCCATGGAGGGCTTTGAACGCCATTACTAGCACCTTGAATCTCACCCGGAAGACAACTGGCAACCAATGCAGCTCACGGAGCAGAGGTGTCACGTGGGAGTATCGGGAAACTCCCAACACAACTCTCGCGGCTGCATTCTGTACCAGTTGGAGCCTCCGGGTGGTCCTCAAGGGAAGCCCCATGTAGAGGGCGTTGCAGTAGTCTAGACGAGAGGTCACGAGCGCGTGAGTGACCGTGCATAAATCATCCCGGCTTAGATAGGGCCGCAACTGGCGCACCAGGCGAACCTGGGCGAAAGCCCCCCTAGTCACGGCCACCATGTGATCTTCCAAGGTAAGCCGCGAATCTAGGAGGACTCCCAAGTTGCGAGCCCTATCTACGGGGGGTAATAATTCACCCCCCATAGAAAGAGATGGAATATCCGAATAGACCCGGGATGAAGGTATGCAAAGCCACTCGGTCTTGTCGGGGTTGAGTTGAAGTCTGTTCCTCCCCATCCAGACCCGAACCGCCTCCAGGCAACGGGACATCACGTTGAGGGCATCACTGGGGTGGTTTGGGGTAGAAAGAAAAAGCTGGGTATCATCAGCGTACTGATGATACCCAACTCCAAAGCCACGAATGATCTCACCCAGCGGTTTCATATAGATGTTGAACAGGAGAGGCGAGAGGACCGACCCCTGAGGAACTCCACAAACGAGAGACCTCGCGGTCGACCTCTGCCCTCCTGTCAACACCGACTGCGAGCGTCCCTGGAGATAGGAGGAGAACCACTGTAAAACCGTGCCTCCCACTCCCAATCCCCTGAGACGCCGCAGCAGGATACCATGGTCGATGGTATCGAAAGCCGCTGAGAGGTCCAATAGGACTAGAACAGAGGAATGACCCCTGTCCCGAGCCCTCCAGAGATCATTCACCAGCGCGACCAATGCCGTCTCCGTGCTGTGCCCGGGCCTGAAACCCGATTGGTACGGGTCTAGATAATCCGCTTCATCCAGGACCAAAGGGAGCTGGTGCGCCACCACACTCTCAACAACCTTCGCAAGAAAGCGAAGGTTGGAGACCGGACGAAAGTTGTTCAATACAGCTGGGTCCAAGGCAGGCTTCTTGAGGAGGGGCCTCACCACCGCCTCTTTCAAGACGGCAGGGAAGCTACCCTCACTCAAAGAAGCTGATATAACTGCCTGGAACCAGCTGCGTGTCCTCTCCCGGGCTGCATAAGTCAGCCAGGAAGGGCACGGGTCCAATAAACATGTGGTGGAGCTCAGTCTCCCCATAATCCTGTCCACTTCCTCCGGAGTCACAGAATCAAACTCCTCCCAAGTGATATCGACAAGACCACCCGCGTCCTGATCGCCAGACTCTGCCCAGTCGGAGTCCAGACCGGTCCGAATCCGAGTGATTTTGTCCGACAGATAATTGTTAAACTCCTCGGCACGACCCTGCAAGGGTTCCTCCCTCACCTCCTGATTAAGGAGGGAGCGAGTCACCCTAAACAGAGCGGCCGGGCGATTATCTGCGGACGCGATAAGGGTAGCGAAGTGATTAGACCTCGCCACCCTTATCGCAGCGAGATAAGACCTAATATGGGTTCTTAGTCGCAATCGGTCGGATTCGGATCGGCTGGACCTCCAACCGCTCTCTAGGCCCCGTCTCCGGCGCTTCATCTCCCGGAGCTCTGCGGAGAACCATGGAGCTCGACGGGATCTGCATCGGGTCAGGGGCCGCAAGGGTACAACTCGGTCAAGAGCCTCAGTGGCTGCCCTTTCCCAAGCTTCCACTAAGGCATCTGCCGAGCTGTGAGTGGGGGAGGCAGGTGGGGACCCCAGCGCTGCCTGGAATCTCGCGGGGTCCATTAAGCGTCTGGGGCGGTACCATCTAACTGGTTCCACACACCCACGGCGGGGGGTGGCAAAACGGAAGACCAGCCGCAGGAGATGATGATCGGTCCATGACAGGGGCATAATAATTGGGGAGCCCCCACCAAGATCATCTAACCACCGCCCAGATAAGAAAACTAGGTCAAGGGTGTGGCCTCCCTCATGAGTCGGTCCTGAAATTACTTGCGTCAGGTCCATGGCCGTCATGGAAGCCATGAACTCCCGAGCCAACTCAGATGATCCTCCCAGAGATGGTAGATTGAAGTCCCCCAAAACTATAAGTTTCGGGAACTCAACCACCAACCCAGAGAGGACATCGAGAAGCTCAGGCAGGGCTGCTGCTGCGTGACTAGGTGAAAGGTACACCAGCAGCAAGCCCAACTGCGCACCAGGGCCGCATCTCAAGAAGAGAGACTCACAACCGACTATCTGCGGAACGGTGGCCTCCCGCGGAGCTAAGGTCTCCCTCATAACAACAGCCACTCCCCCACCCCTACCCTGAGCCCGAGGCCGGTGTAGCACCCGGAAACCTGGTGGGCAGAGATCAGCCAGAGGAATACCGCCCTCTGGGCCCAACCAAGTCTCCGTGATGCAAGCCAGGTCCGCCTGCTCACCCTCGACCAAGTCACGGACGAGAGGAGCTTTATTAACGACAGACCTGGCATTCAGGTACACCAGCCGGAGCTCAGGAGGCTGCACATCCTCACTCCCGGGACCTCGGGGTAGAACAAGAGGGTCGGAACGCCTCACCGCTTGCAAGTAGCGGAGAGGCCTTCCCTGGAGTCGATACGGCCCTCTGTTCCTGCACCTGCTGCCATTCCCTAACGTCGTGGGAATAGGCATTCCCACGACTTGCCCTGGAGCCCCGGGGGCGACCGACCTCCGCTCCTCCCCTCCGCGATCAATCCCGGCCCTGACCTGAACAATGGTTGCTGGACTGCCCCCCATATCCGAACAACCAAAAGAAGTTCCCACCCCCCTCCCTAACCTCCTAAAAAATTTAACCAAAAAACTAACCAGGGGCCTCCTATTTGGCTTATATCGGAGGCCCCTACCCATGCCCAGCCATCTCTCAGGGTCCCAACACTCGGGCCCTTCATCAAGAGGAGGTGTAACAAGTAAGGCGGGTCGCTCCCAGGATGGGGGGGCCCCCCTGAGAGCGTATAAAGTCGTGCTCGAATAAGTCAGACGCATGATCTTAACAAGTCCGACAAAAAAAACAGCAAGGCAGACCAGATCAAACTCAACATGGGAGGATCTCAAAATAAATAAATCGAAGGCAAGTGTCCAGGGAGCCAGCCCAGCTCCACTGCCACTGGAGCTGGGAAATCCCGGGATAGATCGAATCCCGCCCTCTCACGGCGGTCAAAGCCAGGGGGCAACCTGATACATACAAACCGGGGGAGCAATACCCCCCAGAGCTCTCACCTCTGGGAGGCAGCAGATGTAAAAACCTAACCACTCTCCCACAGTGGTTACATACGCTGAACTAAATTTAAGACAGGGAAACACCAACAGTCCTGCTATTGCTTTATATCAGATTTAGGCAAACCTCTGGGACTGCTGAGAATATCTGGAAATTTGAGATCCTATCAAAATTGCTGCTGTAAGGCAGACATGGCACAAAATGCCTGTTCTCATGGTCATAAAAACACCTTACTACCAGGAAAGGTGCCAAGAATACTATTTTTTAAAAAAATAAATTTATATGGTGGCCATCTCATTAACAAGATATGACACTAGCTTTCCAAGATGCTCCTTGCCATTCCAACTTAAGTTTGTCTTCTTTCTTGGCAAAAAAAAATACTTTTAAATGAAATACTAAGGTGTAGCTTTGGAACATTTTCATTTTTAAGACTGTATTTAAGATTTCTGTGGGGAAATTATTTGAGGGAGGGGGAAGAAGCCTTTCAGTTAGTTACATACAGTAGTCTCTATTTCTATTTCACTTGCATGCTATAGGCGGATGTCTTTTTTGAATCACCTAATTGAGCAATTCAAGTATTAAAAACGTAAGAAAGCGTCAACATGTGTCCAAGAATGACCCACCCTTGCAGAATTAAAAAGGAATCCTAGAAAAGGTGCTGACAAAATCCTAGAAAAAAATGTTATAAAGATTACTGAGCTTGTGTTTTGAAGGTTAGCCTAGCATTCCTAGCTTCCCTGTTGACTTTGCTTATCAGAATGTCACAAAAGATAATCACATGTCCCCAGGACACCCCAGGACAAATATAAACCATTTGTCAGGCATCCAAATTTTGATCATGTGACCAAGGGGATGCTTCGCTGATCATAAGTGCAAAACTGTCATAAGTCATTTTTTTCAGCACCTTGTACCTTCGAAAAGTCACTAAACAATATTTGTAGGTTGAGGACTATACCTGTATATGTATTTGTGATATGGATGTACGTAGATTTATCAGTGGACAGGACCAGATAACCCCATGCCTTTGGGATAGGGTGGAATGGAAAGAGATATAAATGAATGCATCATTATAAGTGTGAGAATCCACATGTAATTAGAACAACTGGATGAAATTTGTCATCTTATGGCTACACTCAGGGAAAGCTCATAGTTGTCTCAATACAAATAACATAGAGTTTAATAGAGTTGAAGTTTCTGACTTCCAGATATAGCAGATCAACAGATCTGGAGAATATCAGGATGGGAGGACTGAAATGGAATATATCTTCAAATATAAGATATATTCTCTTTAAAATGGACAGGATCAGGTTATTGTCTGCCCCCCAAATCTAGAGCCGATACTCTGGTGAATTTATAGTGACCTGGTGGTACAGTGCTCTCTAGTCAACAGATCAAATAGAAAAAACATACAGTGGATTTTTTGGATGGCTCCCTCCCACATAAACCCATGTGTTTTTCAGAAGCCTGATAAGAGTTAAGAAATACATTACCTGACAGTAGTATCTTATATTTCTTCTGCTAGATGTTAGCGTGACACCCTTGAGGAACACATAGGTTGGCAGTTCATCCTAGTCCTCCACCAAATTTAAGTAGGTGATAGGAAGGAAAGCCTGGACGTATTATGGTTTGTTTCTGATGTCTACCATTGACTGACACAGGCAATATTTTGGAAGTCTACTTTGCCCCAATTCAACCTTAGTATCATTCACATATATGGAAAATGTGAAGAGGCCTGATAAGTATGCAATAAGGATGGCGGGGGATGGAGTGGATGGCTGGGAAAGCAGGGAAGGCAACAGTGTAACCCAGTGGTGTCGGGTGACAGAAAATATGGAGGGAGCTAAGGGGAACACAACCTTTGTATTTAGTATCGGCCTTAGGTTCCGCCTCCTTGCACTCACCTTATTTACCTGGACAGTGGATCTGTGGTGGCCCAGGTCTTAGACTGCTGCTCTTAAATGCCAGATCAGCCTGTAATAAGGCTTGCCTTGTTGCTGATTTGATTCTTGCCAAGAAGGTTGATTTGGCTTGTATCACCGAGACCAGGCTGGGCCAAGAGGGAGGCATTGCTTTCTCAGAAAGGTGCCCAGATGGTTATCGAGTGTGGCACCAGGTGAGGGAAGAAGACCTGATTTGCTCCAGAGGTCACAGCCAGGCAGTCCAATGATGGCTGATGAAGAACTGTGATTGATATATAAATGCACATTTGGGTCTACCTGCAGGAGCCTGCTACTACACGCTGTCTCCCGCAATAGATTCAGGGCACATCTCTCTTCTACTCTGCCAAGTTTAATTTCTCTTAATCTTCCTCTCACCCTCTTTACTTTATCTTGAATATCTGCTTCCCAAATTGTCTTTGCATGACAGTTAATTCAGCCTCTGGTGGAATTTCCAAGTGTTCCTTTGTTACAAGGGGATGGATTGGTAATTTTATTCCCATGTCAAGAACATCCTTGAATGCCACCCTAATTGACCTAAAAAAGGACAGACACTCCAGGGCAGATTTTCAGGTGATATTGGAAAAGGCAGGGAGAGACAGTGGCTGAAATTCACCACCGCCTTAGGAGGCATTTCCCAGTTAACCCAATTCGCGAATCTTACAATGAGATCAAATGCTAACTTTCTTAGTATAAAACCAATGCAGGTAGTCCTTGACTTATGACCACAACTGAGTCCAAAATTTCTGTCACTAAATGAGACCATTGTTAAGTGAGTTTGGGCCCATTTTATGACCTTCCTTGCCACAATTGTTAAGTGAATCACTGTGGTTGTTCAGTTAGTAGCACAGCTGTTAAGTGAATCTGGCTTCCCCATTGGCTTTTCTTGTCAGAAGGTACAAAAAGTGATCACATGACCACTGCAGCCTTCATAAATAAGAGTCAGTTGCCAAGTGTCTGAATTTTGATCATGTGACCATGGGGATGCTGCAATCATCGTGTGAAAAATTGTCATAAGTCACTTTTTCAGAGTCACTAAATGAACTGTTGTAAGTTGAGGACTATCTGTAATAGTGCTGGTAACACCAGCAGCAACACTTTCCATCCCAAAGATATTTACAGATCTTTAAAGAGGCAGGTTAAGGGGAAAAAAGAGATAAATAAAATGAGAAAGAGAGAGAAAAATAAGAGTTAAACATAGACAGTTTTTTACATGGCCTGATTCTAAATGGATCAAAATTTATTTATTTACCTATCTTTGTGGTATTAAGGAAATAAACTGCTACTTTAATATAAAGCTGAAAGAGTAATCTTGGGCCAGTTGCTGCTTCTTAGTCAAGCCACCTCACAGGATTGCTGTTGTAGGGAAAATAGGAGTTGGAAGTATTATGTACACTGTGTTGAGCTGTACCTATTAAGGATGGGATAGAAATCAATCAAGTTGATAAATATATAATGAACAAGAAGGAAAAATATTCAATAGTTTTTGTATACTATAGGCAAGCCGTGGTGGCGCAGTGGTTAGAATGCAGTACTGCAGGCTAATTCTGCTGATTGCCGACTGCCAGCAGTTCACCAGTTCGATTCTCACCGGCTCAAGGTTGACTCAGACTTCCATCCTTCCGAGGTCACTAAAATGAAGACCCAGATTGTTGGGGGACAATATGCTGAATCCGTAAACCGCTTAAAGAGGGCTGTAAAGCACTATGAAGTGGTATATAAATCTAAGTGGTAAGTGAAGTGAACATCTTTTTACAGAATACAGATAGTCCTCAACTTACAACCATTAGTTTAGTGACTGTTTGAATTTGCAACGGCACTGAAAAACATGACTTATAACCATTTTTCATACTTGCTACTGTTACAACATCTCCGTGGTCACATGCTTCAGCATCCCCCTTGGTTACATGATCACAGGGTCACATGATCAAAATTTGGACACTTGGCAACTGGCATGTATTTACACTGCCTTATTTTGCAGTGTCCCAGGGGTACATGATCTTCTTTTATGACGAGGAAAGTCAAGGGGAAACCAGATTCAGCTAACAACTGTGTAACAACTGCATTGATTCACTTAACAGATATGGCAAGAAATTTTGGGCTCCGTTGTAGAGAAAAATAATTTTGTCAAGCTCTCACAGGTAGGCCTTGGATGTTTGGGATGGATCTTTCCAGAACTCCTCAAGAGAGAACTTATTTGAGGGAGCCACAAGAGTTCAAAACTAAGCTACCCTGAGCTCAGTGCAGGATGTGTGGAGTTAGTGTGTCAAAACAAGCAAAATACATATATGTGGCCTCATGATGCAAGCTCTGCCCCTTTGTACAATGTTGATGCCATGTCTGATTTTTTGCCTGTTTTGCACAGGTGTACCTATGAATGCTTCTGATTGAGTTTAATAAGACTGACCCTTGAAACAGTCCAGGATTGTAACTTAAAGAGTAAAGAAATAGTTTATTATATTTTAAATTCTGGTTCTGGAAGATTCTGAATTTTGCAAGAACTTTCTAGACATACTTTTAATAATTTGGTCTCAATAAGTCACCCCTGCTCACTTGAAAGGATTTTGAAATCTTCTAGACTGTAATGTCTAGACAAAACATTTGGAGAGACTTGCCTTTGACTTGCCCAGGAGGTGGAGAGATATGTAAGGAACAGAACGCTCCGAGGGCTAGTCCTTCATCAAAATGAAGCTAGCATGGGCCCACTCTCTGCTTGCTGCCTGGGAAAGAAAAATACAATATAAGCTGTCCTAAACTCTCTGAGAAGAAGGCAACCTTGGCTCTTTTATGACTCGTGGACTTCAACTCCCAGAATTCCTGAGCCAGCCATGCTGGGAGTTGAAGTCCACAAGTCATAAAAGAGCCAAGGTTGCCTAACCCTGGTATAGTCTGACTCTATGTCCTTGGTGAGAATCTGAATTCTCATTTTCTGAGAATCTGAACCAGGAACTGAAAAACCTTTCAGGGTCTAAACCAGAAGAAATAGAAAAAGCCGGAAATTTTGCAAGGCAGCTCAGACTCCTGATATTTTGTTACTCATGCCTAGAATTTATCAAGAGAGCTCAAGCAAGAACACCAAAGTCTCATGATATTTCAACATACGTAACAATCTGACGTTCAGAAACCCTGTGCAGATGACCCCTTACCTGGAGTAGGAAGGCATTCATTTTTTGCTAATCTGTTTAAAAAGTAATATATTATCCCTAGAACCCGTTGAGTCATAACAGATATATGTTGGATTTATTTCATGAAAGCAGCACTACAGTTTCCTACTGAGCGCAGAGGTAGTTGCTGTATGTTAAATGGTTGAAGAAACAAAAATAAAGTAGCATAAGGATAGCCCTTGTACACTACGGGGAAATCTATATTTTGAAATAAATGCTAAAACAATTCTTCATCAGGTCATGATTCCAGCTTATATCTATGACATTTGTCTATCAACTTAGCTGTATTATGAATTTTTTGTGTTTTAATTTATGAGGCTTGAGTCCATTCCAAGAAACAATTTGAGTAACATCTCAGAGAAACCCCTCCTTAATTCACACGAAGAAAAGTGAGGGAGGAGGAACACACTCAGACTTGCAGGATTCTTTTCCTGTCGTCGATCTAATCAAAATACAGGTAGTCTTCGACTTACAATCATTCGTTTAGTGACCATTCAGAGGTACAACAGCAGTGACATATGACCGATTTTTACAATTACAACTGTAATAACATCATCACTGCAGCACTCCCACAGCCATTGGGATGATTGTCAACTGGCATGGTGGTAGTTAGCCAGTCCTTTTTGGATTAAAAAGCTAGCAGGGTCAACCCTACATGGTTAGATTTGGGACATCAAATAACCTATTTGAAGAAGACAATGGCAACTCATGTTTGCACTGTCACCATGAAAATGTCATGAGTGTACCTATGTTGTCAGCAGGGGTCAGGCTTGACTTGACAGTATCTTTACCTTTTACACCACCAATCCTGATATAAATTTCTAAACTCCTCTATAAGCCTCTCTTGAATATATTTCTTTGTCAATGCCAGAATTCTTGTTTGTCTATGTCTATGTCTAGGATATGTCTTCCCTTTCAAACCTGACCTATCAGCAAGCGCCATTAAGATTTCTTTACCACGTACAGTAGTATTTCAGGCAGATTTCTGGACATTCTTTTTATACCTAAGAAGGTCGGTAGTAATGCATTCATTTCTTCGTTTTCAAATTCTGCCATCTGCTGTTCAAAGGGTGAAAACACAGTGAACATCTCATTTATCAACAAATTAAACCAGCCTTCCTCAATATTTAATTTAATTACTATCAAGTGAAAAGGAAGAGATATTTTTCAGTACGTTAAGATTTTCCTCAACGATGAAAATTCTGAAACTATATAGATAAAAAACAGATTTTTATCTCTGGGTATAAAAAACAAGGTCTTTGGTTACACAATCAATAGCATTTTTTAAACGTTTTGCGTAATATTTATCAGTTATTTTATTTGTTAAAATGCTTTATCTAATGCCAAAATTTAGATTATATTTTGGGCCCTTTGGATGTAAATAAATGTATTGTAAAGTCAAGTAAAAAAAATATCTTCCAGTTAGGCTTTTCCCTTCTCCCACTTTCTTTTTTGGGCAGTAGGAAGAGTTAGAAACAATGGGAACCCCGTCCCTCATGCAGATGAGTGACCTAAAGGGAAGAACAGTTAGACTTCTAACACATTTCTGCCAATGACAGAAATGAATACCATAATAATACTACCTTCAGCAAGCACAACTAGGCGTTGTGCTAGCTGAGGTGGTTAAGACTCTTACGGTGTCTAAATATCTTGCCAGGACCAGATTTGGGAAACATGAATCAAACTTTTTATTGCTACAATGCATTTACAATCAGGAATAGAATCACTGTTTTCATGGTGATGTAATCACCACAAGACAGTATGCTATCCTCAGAATTTCATTCTCCATCTGAGCAGATTTTGTGTCAGAATCATCCTACTAAAATATAACCAGATACCGCAGTCCTACTGTATTCTTCGATGGAGTTGATTTAAAAAAGGGAAGGATGGCAAATGGTTATAAAAAAGCAGCTTACAACTTCTTTTATGGAACCTCTTGCGTCATCTCCAAAACCTTGACAGGCACCATGTAGGCAAACCATTTAAATGGGTGTTTTGTTTTAACTTACCTTGCCATGCTCCATCAACAGTGTTGCATTTCCCTATTTCTTCTCTGGGAAAACTTCATCCATCAGAGGAAAGTTTTTCGGTCAAAACTCAAATTTAATCCTGGGATGAAACAGGTCCAGATAATCTTTTTCATCCCATAATGTCTAAACCTGATCTATCACTCTCTTTTCCAAGACTTTATCCAAAAGAACACATTTGCACCTGGCCCACAGTTATTATAATTTGCCAAAACCATAGTTTTCCTTAAGACTATTTCAGCGGGTGGGGAACTCTAATCCTCTTAATGCTTCCAGTTAGTGTGGCTAACTAATAAGGGATAATGGGGATTATATCTCAGCAACATCTAGAGGGCCACATTTTTCCCATCCTTGGCCTAGAAAATATCATAAGTCTGGTTTCAGCAGAAATTACCGTATTTTCCGGCGTATAAGACGACTTTTTAACCCATGAAGATCATCTCAAAAGTTGGGGGGTCGTCTTATATGCCCAGTCGTCTTATACGCCGGAAAATCAGCGAGCCCGGGAAGGCATGCCCTCCCCTCTCACTGTGGAGGAAGCAGGGCGGGCTGGCGTCTGGTGGGAGCCCGCAGGGCAGTCCTGTGCACGCGCACGCTCCCCAGCTGTTAAGGAGCACTCCTTAGCAGCCGGGGAGTGCGCGCATGTGCAGGACTGCCCTGCCGGCTCCCGCCCGACGCTCTTCCCTCTTGAGGCAGCATCCCTGAGGACTCCTTAGGAGCCGGGGAGCGATGCTGCCTCAAGAGGAAAGAGCGTCGGGCGAGAGCCGGCAGGGCAGTCCTGCACACGTGCGCACTCCCCGGCTGCTAAGGAGTGCTCCTTAACAGCTGGGGAGCACGCACGTGCGCAGGACTGCCCTGCCAGCTCCCGCCAGATGCCAGCCTGCCCTGCTTCCTCCACAGTGAGAGGGGAGGGGGTGCCTTCTCGGGCTCGCTGATTTTCCGGCGTATAAGATGAAAAATCTTGAAAATCATCTCAAAAGTTGGGGGGTCGTCTTATACGCCCAGTCGTCTTATACGCCGGAAAATACGGTAAATGAACTGAGAACATCTCTGGTTAATACAGAGAGAAAAGACCAGAGATTTACTGCCTCTAGCATTCAAGTGTGTTGGGAAATCAAAAGACAAAAAACCTGTTTATCTTTGAGTGTAAATGCAAATAAAGTTCATGTATTTATTTTTGAAAAGACTATTTTTCCCAGTTCAGGAAGATGTCCATGAACTGCCAATTTTTCCTAATTCACTAGACCAGGGGTCGGCAACCTCGGCTCTTTTATGACTCGTGGACTTCAACTCCCAGAATTCCTGGCTCAGGAATTCTGGGAGTTGAAGTCCACGAGTCATAAAAGAGCCGAGGTTGCCGACCCCTGCACTAGACACTTCTATATTCCTTATCCAGGAACTTTGTTGTTGATTCTGGCTATAATTCAGTGCTAAGCTTCACATTCAGAAAACAAGTCCTCCTGTGCCTCTTCTGGAAATAACAGATTAGTCTATTAGATAAAATTAGAATGAAAAAAAAATATTTTAAGTAGAATTTTTTTTCCCCTAGTAGGGAAGCTATTACACAACCACTTGTTCTTCAAATAAGCTCACGGGCTTTCAAGGCAGTTTTGGGGTTAAAAAAATATATTGAGTTACATTTGCATGCCCTGGGGTCTAGTCTCTCGTTTCAGCTTAGTCAGTTAAAACCTAACACAGGTAATAAGGTGTTATTGCATACATAAATCTCTGTTGCAAATCTGTTAATGCATATTGTCACTTACTTTCTCCATTCACTACACAATTCCATATACCGTATTCCTCTAAGATACAGTAGTGCATTGTGCCGTTAAGATTTTCTGAATAGCTTGCTTTCTTATACATTTTCTTTTCCAGTTAGAGGGAGACCTGGTTTATAATTTTACAATAAATTGTTTTTGCCGGTAATTTCCCCTTTGGGCCATGTCAGCACTCCTGTATTAGACTAGGAGGCACTTTACTAATTAACACAGCATGCCCTCATTTTTTGCCCCCTTTTTTTTCCTTTGGGAATTGCTATTATGTGCCCACTTATGAGTTATTAGGTGTAGGAAAGAATGACCACATGCATCATTGATCAATGTTTATTCAAACCAAACCCTCACAGGAATGCTTGAACAAGCTGGGTATGTTTAGCCTACAGGTTAAGGAGACACATGATAGAGGCAAAGTACTATCCTGTAGAAAAGAGATAAGATGCTCAGTGTGAAATTCCAAGTCCTCATGTTCCTTCCCAAAGCCTGGAAGCCTATCCAAATGTTATTGCTGATTTAAAAAAAGAATGAGAGAAGATAAAAATAATTGAATGCCTAAGGAGAAATCGTTAATTGTATTAATTTAATGGGTTTGACCTCACCCAACTTTTTTTTTTTGTCTTAGTCCTAACTTGCTTAAACGTGTATGTGACAATCAAGGTAAAATGGCAAAGATGATGGCTTTCTGCAGAAAGTTGTGAAATGCAGCAGAGATGTTCCCCAGAATACAGTGTATTTATTATTATTTTTTTCACGATAGCCAGGCTGCGTTGTCAACTCATGAAAGGAAACCAAGTTCTTTTGTAAGACATTCAGTCCAGAGAGTGAAGAAAAAGTCTAAGAGGCAAATGATTGACTTCTCCATCCAAACGTTTAGCTGCTTTTATGGGGGAGAAGATGGCCAGCTCTCCATTGGGCAGTGCCAATTTGTTTATCACTCTGCCGATCTAAAGGGAAGAATCATCAGAAAGAAGACAATCTGAGCAAGCTGAAATCAGAGATGACAGATTTTATGAGGTGTTTGCTGTGAAGTTCAGACTAAATATCTAGCAGCTAATAATGAATGGGAAGCAACTTTAAAAAGTAGCAGCTATGAAGTTTTACAAAATACACCTTTCTTTAGCCATCAGTCATTCTTTCAGACACTTGTTACCAAAGAGATGCATTTCACTTGTCAAATAATAACACAAAGACTGCGAAAAGGTTTGAGTATCATCGCCCAGGAGATGAAATATCATCTGTGTTCAAAATTTCGTGTCGATCTGATAAAATCTGCTTCAGACTGATTGGCAGGACATTAAAAGAAAACTCCACGACTCAGGGCCCAACCTGTCCTGATGAAAAGACATTAAAGATAAGAGGTGATAAACCAACACTAATCTGATGCTTATGTGGAGGGGAAATAAGCCCTTTGGTTTGATGTTGCTCCAAATAAAATAATTCCGTTAAAAGGTTCTTCTTTTCCTTTCTGAGTTTTAAACCCTAGTCTTTAGGGTTACCCTAAAGCAGGGAGGGCTCCAGACAGTCTCATGCCTGGATTGTTGTACCTTGAATTGACACCATCTGTAATTTCCAAATACACAGATGTTTAAGTTTCAGAAAAGGCCCTCTGATATTTATGGATGGTTTTGAACCCAACTGCACATTTCTAGTGCAACTCCTGTCATTCTGATTCTCTCCACTCTCGTTGCATAGATGTAAAATACAGGTGGCTCTGGGAGAAAGGTAGTATTAGGGCAGCTTACCTTGCCATAATGGTGAAGTGCAACTCTCAAATATCATAACCAGTGATAAAGGTTGTGATGGCGAACCTTTTAGAGACCAAACTACAACCCAAAACCCACTTATTTATCGCCAGGTGCTGGGTGGGACATGGTCCACTGGGTGGGCGTGGCTGTGGTGGTCATGGAAGACTGGGTGGGTGTGGCCAAAGTGGGTGTGGTCACCTCGATGTTGCTCGTGGGGAGGGATGCCTGTGGGGGCCAGGCAGGGTTGGGGGAGATCCAGGGGGTCACTGGCAGGTGGATTCCTGTTGGGTGAAGCAAGGCGAAGCAGGACAGGGGTGCCATTGCCGCAGGGCAAGGTGAGGCAGGGGCTGGGCAGCTTCTGCCTGATACCATCGGCCCTCGCACACAGCGGTCAGTGAGTGCATGAGGGCCAACAGTGTCCATCAGCAGCCACAGCCTGCTGGCTCCTCGAATGGCCTGGGGCTCCGCAGGCCACCACCAGGAATTCAGAGAAGCCACCTCTGAGCTGGACAGCTGGCTGACAGTTGAGGAGGTGATGCAGTGGGTCATGCCCAGGAAAAGAAGAGCATGTGAGGCCAGGAGGGATGGGAAGGGACCGGGGGGGAGGGAAACCAGCTGTGCCGGGATGCATCCGGCCACGTGGGACCTCGGGCAGATGGTTGAAAAGGGATGGTTGCCATCTCCGGGACATGGCACATGTGCCCACAAAGAAGGCTTTGAGTGCCGCCTCTGGTTCGCCACCACTGTATGACATTTTATTTTGGCAACTTCTGTAAGCACATTCTCATTACAGATGAAAGAAAGGTGAACACAGGTATCGTGGACTAGGAAGTTCATAATTTGTTAAATTTGTGCACTGCCTGACCCCCCTATGTTTAAATACACCTCAGCCAAGAAGGCTTACTGGATGAATTTTGGCCAGTCATCATCCCTCAGTCCAACTTACTTCACACAGTTACTTGTAAGGAAATGTTTAAGAAGTGAATAAATGTCACTTTTTGCTCCTGGAGGAAAAGTTGAGCATGATATCTGACAAATCAATAAACATTACAGAAAAACAAACATTGGAAAGTAGCACCTTCAGGCATTTTTTTTACAGATGACAAATGATCTTGGAAATATTTTTTTAAAAATGCTTGTGGGGATGCATGGATATGGTTCTATGGTTAGAACAAGAATGCTGGCCTAACAGGGCACATTCTGGTTGCAGTTCCCTGCACTTCAATGTATTCTCAGCATGCTGGAGCAATTAGGAGAATGTGTACATATCACATTCATTCCTTTTGCCACATACTATGCATTACTTCTTTCCATTTTATTGACAGATATTTTGTTATCTTTACCTCACAATGAAAGGGTCTAATAAATCAGACCTGGTCACAAGATGGTATTGCAAACCTGTTCTAAGTGATGACAAGGATTTTACTTTTGAAAATGGGCGAATATTTTCCCCTCTGCTCTAATTTGAAGAAGCACATGCATGTACATATAACCTGGGTGCAGTTGTAGCTAATAGCAGACTTGGAAGTACCCTACTACACCTCTGGTTTACACCTGCATTCAAGCATCTGCAAGACACTAGCAAAATTAGCTTTATATTGTATGCCTACATATATTTTAAATGTTTTCCGTTGTCCTCATGAACATTTTAGGAACAGAAAAATAAATTGTGCTGATTAACATTTGGTGGTGCAGGTTTGCTTATAAAACACTTCGAAGATAATGTGACTCAGAAAGAAGTAGACAACAAGAGTAAAAATTAAAAGACAGGATATAATCCTTAGAATAAATTTGACTTGGGAATTATTTTATAGTTTAAAAGATATAATACCTAGCACTCTGGAGTGCAAGTTCACAAAGGGAAAATTTATGCTTATTAATTTAGGAAAGCTTTCCCTTACTCAGTCTTTCTAGGCCTCTGGAAACAGATTTTTAGAAGATCATATGTTCAACAGTAGAAGTTCAAAGAACTTTATAGCTGCAGAGGGAGGAATATAAATTGAAGAAAGTGGAAGATGGTAATAATACTGTTCATTCTGCTAGCACTGCAGATCAATTTATTTTCATGTGCACAGAGTAATTGCATTTGGTTTTTATTTTAGTAGCCCTTCCTGTAGCATGGATTCTTGTTATTCTGCAAGTACACTTTTAACACAGTTTAATCCTAAACTGCAGTCAGGTATGCCTTCCTGTAATCATCCCCCTATATATTTCTTTTGTCTCCATACTATCGTTCCATTGTTCACCCTTTCTTCCATCTGTCTTTTTAAAAATCTGTTTGCAGAGACAAGGTTCTATTTTAATTTCATATAGTTGTTGCTTTCTGATATTTTGCTTGGTGAACATAATATAATAAAGTATCACTTCCATACAAAAATAGTAATCATTTGCCATATAAATATTGAGAGGACTGAGTGCCTCAAAGCCAGAAAAAAAACCCAGCCAAATACCTGTTGATTCAAAAAGTCAGGAGAAAAAGGCTGTGAATCAAAATTCTAATGTATGTTTGCATGCCCATGTTTTTCCTGTATACTGAAATAGACATATCTCAGTGTAAATGTCCTCATTTTTGTTTGCAATTAAATGGAAGGGGGAGGGAGGGACAGAGGGAGAGAGAGAGAGAGAGAGAGAGAGAGAGAGAGAGAGAGAGAGAGAGAGAGAGAGAGAGAGAGAGAGAGAGAGAGAGAGAGAGAGAGAGAGAGAGAGAGAGAATATCACACTGTTGTGTGGAGAACTAGGAATTTCAGCTGTGCCAGTGTCTGGATATGTAGTCCAGGGGTCCCTACCCCCAGGTTGCAGCCCAGGATCGGGCAGGGCCCCATTCAGAATTGTACCATGGAAGCAGTGGGTAAGTGCATGAATGCAGTTTCTGTTGTGATTCAGTGTGAGCCTGTGCTCCCAGCAGCTGAGTCCAATGAATCTGAGGAGGAGGAGGAGGGGTTTGGAGAGCCTTTGGTGTCAGAGGGAGGCTCTGATGCACTGCAGGACTCTCAGCCTGGCCCCTCCAGTCATGTTCCTCATGAGGCTCAGCTGTGTGAGTACGAGGTGTCGGACTCAGAAGAGTCACAGCTGAATCTGTTCAGAGATGGTAGAAGCAGAAGGCAATCCAGCAGAGCAAAGCAGAAAAAATCTATGAGGCAACTCAGTGAGAGGAGGAGAAGGCAGTGAGAAGCCACGCCTTGGGACTGATAATAAAAGGAGAAGGTGTGGGCGGGGCTGGTTGCTGAAGGCAACCGTTTGGAGACATACTAAGGGAATCCTGGTCTGTTCTTGATACTTCTGTTTAACTCTTGTTTGTTGACTCGTTTGATATTTTGATTCATTTATTGAAGGAAATATTCTGTTGCTTTTTTGTTTGAACTGTAAATAAATTTGGGTTGGGTTTTTCCAGCCCATTGACTGTAAAAAGGAAAATGGGGACGTCCCTGACACAAAAACAGGGCCAGTCGTAGGCTGGAACAGAACAGTTTCATTTGTGCAAGTGGCAGGTGTGGGTGCCCTCCACTCGCACAAATAGAGCTGCATGTGTACCTCACCTACCACTCACACGGAACAATCTGCTCCCCACCCCCACTGGTCTGCAATGCCGGGAAGATTGGGGACCACTGATGTAGTGGAACCCAGTGAAGACATAAATGCTACTAAAAATTGCCCAATCTGATTTTTGTCCTGCTGTTCATTTGGCATTCCCAAGCAGTGCTATGCCTTGAAAGAATCAAATAAAAGGGTATTTAAACCTCTTCTACACTCTTTAAGACCCTTTCCTGTAGATACCCCTAACTAGGAATCCTGAGGATATCCTTCTAAAGAATACCATAGAATTGTGGTGCTCTTCCCCAGATATAGTGCCAAATTTGTATTATAGGGATTCTACAAAGCATAATGGGACTATGTTGCATAATAAAGAATTGATTTAAAGGAGGTAAGAGGATGATGTGGCATAATAAAAAAAACAAATGATAATATAAATGAAGAAAAAGGCTATCTCTCCTGTGTCTCAAAAGAGGATACAGAAACATTATGTTTCTAGAATGTGCATCAAGAAGACCAATGTGATGTTTTAAATTTATTCTTATCAGTTGTGCTGCCTTTTTCAGTGTTATACAATTGATTTTTTAAAAAATTTAAATGGTATTAAAATGTTTTCAAAATAATGTAACTATGGTCACTCCCAGTCAGTATGACTTAGAAAGGCATTTTTATAAGCAACAGATGTGACAGAGGGTGGAGATCTAAAATTTATAATATCTTGGTGCCAGCAGTCGGCTGATTTCATCTGACCTAGAAACCTAAGCTGGTGGGGCCTGTTAAGTATCTAGAAAAGGAGAAAACCAGTAAATCCCAAGGCTATAAATTAGGCCAGGGGTAGGCAACTTTGGCTCTTTTATGACTTGTGGACCTCAACACCCAGAATTCCTCAGCCAGCTATGTTGACTCAGGAATTCTGGGAGTTGAAGTCCACAAGTCATAAAAGAGCCAAGGTTGCCCACCCCTGGGTTAGACTAAGAAGTCAAAACAGACTTCCCACAAGACTTCCCAATGACAAACCTCCTCTGCTTTATTGCTAAGAACTCAACATGGATGTTGAACTTGACTTGAAAGACATTACTTTCCTCAATACACAAGTAATAGATGACTCTACAGATGTGCATCACCAGATGGACAACACTGAAATCAAACTGATTTTCTCTGCAAGCAAAGATACCTAATCTTTTTTTCAATCAGCAAAAACAAAGCAAGGTACTGATTCTTTCTTGCAAAATAGACAAAGTAGACCACAACCTATTTCTTGGTAAACTAAAAAAATGTAGAATAGACAGCATTAACCCCAGATGGATTTGTAACTGCCTGACCAACTGTACTCAATAAGTAGTCCTTAATGTGGGTGACCTGGAAGGGGCCTATATACTTAGGGCCCAGTTTTTTGCTAGGTATTTGTAACCTCAAGTATTTTGTGGACAAGTACACCCAGTCCCCAACCCCTGGGGTGTAGAACGGGTAAACGGGTAAACCTGAACCGCCTGAAATACAGGGCCCACCGCACATGCTTAGGAGCCAACTTCGGGCTCGACATTCCCACCGGGAGAGAGATCCGCGCAGCCCGCAGCCACAACCACAGCCGCGCCCGACAGCTGAGCAGCCGCAGCCGCGCCCACCAGCTGATCGGCGGCCGATGGCGATTCCGGCCGCCCACGCTGGGCCCGTACGGCCTCAAGCAGCTGCTCGGCGGCCGTCAGAGATCCCGGGCGTCCTGCAGCTGCCGCCGCGCCTAGCAGCTGATCGGCGGCCGACGGAGGCTCCGGCCGCCCACGCTGGCCCCGTACTGCCTCGAGCAGCTGATCGGCAGCCGACGGGGATCCCGGGCGCTCACGCTGGGGCCGTACCTCCTCTAACAGCTGATCGGCGGCCGACAAAGACCCCGGGCGTCAGTGCCGAGGCCGCGCCTGCTCGAGCAGCTGATCGGCCGGCGAGAGCGCATTGTAGAGGACCTGCTCCTCTACATGGAGGGAAGTTAGCAGTGGGGTACCACAATGTTCCATATTAGGCCCCGTACTCTTCAATATCTTCAAAAATGACAGATTAGGGAATAGAAGGAGAACTCACTGAATTTACAGAAGACACTAAGCTGGCAGAAATAGCCAACACCCTTGAAAACAAGCTGAGGATCCATTGACCAACTTGAACAATGGACCCTTTCCAACAACATGAAATTTAATGTGGAGGAAAGCAAGGTTTTACAACTAGCCAGGAAAAATCAAAGATACAAGTACAGATTAGGTGAAACCTGGCTCAAAAACAGTAACTGTGTGAGAGAACTTGGAGTCCTAGTGGACAATCACTTAAACATGAGCCAGCAGTGTGCGGCAGCAGCCAAAAAAGCTGATACAATCATTGGTTGTATAAACAGAGGCATAGAATCAAAATCACGTGAAGTATTAGTACCACTTTATAAATACTTAGTAGGACCACACTTGGAATACTGCACCCAATTTTGGTCACCACATTACAAAAAAGATGTTGAGACTTTGGAAAAAGTGCAAAGGGGAGCAACTAAGATAATTAAGGGCCTGGAGACAAAAACATATGAAGAATGGTTTCAGGAATTGGGGATGGCCAGTCCAGAGAAAAGAAGGACTAGAGGTGGTATAATAGGAGTATTTCTATATTTAAGGGGCTGCCACAAAGAAGAGGGGGGTCAACTTATTTTCCAAAGCACCAGAAGGCAAGACAAGAAACAATGGATGGAAACTAATCAAGGAGAGAAGCAACCTGGAATTAAAGAGAAACTTCCTAACAGTGAGAACAATTAACCAGTGGAACAGCTTGCCTTCAGACGTTGTGGGTGCTTCAACACTGGAGGTTTTAAAGAAAAGACTGAATAACCACCTATCTGAAATGGTATAGGGTCTTTTGCTTGAGCAGAGGGTTGGACTAGAAGATCTCCAAGGTCCCTTCCAGCTCTATTCTGATTGAAAATTATAACATCAAATAAGAACATAAATGAAACTAGCAGACTAACAGGACACGACCTCATTTTATAATTCTGTGAAGGTAAAGAACAGAATTAATGGATTAGATCTGATAAACAGCATGCCTAAAGAACTCTGGACTGAAACATGGACATGATAAAAGACCAAGAAGGCAAAGTTCTAATGGGGAGAGAAGATAGACATGGTGCGAATATAAAGGACATGGCCATTTGTTTGGGGATTCTTTAATTAGGGTTCCTCCACTGAGCTTCTCATATGAGGAAATGGTGAACTGACATTGCACAGATCAGCAAGAAACAATGGCAGAAAATGGCAGCTAGATGTTGGATCTAGATTGCTGAAATCTCTCTGGAGAAAGGAGAGAACTTCAAGATTGCCTACACATATTCCGTATATATTTTATGTGAATAGATGGCAGGGTTTTTGTGGCTTATAGCAATCAGCTGGAAGTTGTAGGATTTCATCGTGCATTATTAACATAGCCTTCATGGATCCAAGGTTCAACCAAACCTCACTTCTTAATCACTTTGGATTTTACTTTTCTTTACTTTTCAATTTCTTTTTAAAGATTGAGAACCTTCAGTACTGCAAGCTTTATCATATTCATTGGTTGTGCTTTTTCTTTAATCCTTTAAGAAAGAAAAAAATTACAAGTTTAAGTTTTTTTGTTTTTTGTTTTTTTACAAAATCTTTTTAGGAATATACAGCAAAAAATGTTTCCAATGTTAATTTTAGAAAGTTTTAAATGTATTAAGGGTTTAGATGGATTTGAAATAAAACTCTGAAGTTAGTTAAAATTCTTCTCATGGGATACTTTCTATGTTTACATCTGAATAACTGACAAAGTAACTTTGAAAGTTCATCACTAGAGGGCACCAGAAAAAAATAAATGCATCAATGGACCAACAGAGATTTATCTATGGTTTTGGGGCACCAAAAATAATTAGAAAGTTACCTGCTATGATAGATAAACTGGATGGTGTTATGGAAGAGAAACAACATTTTACCAAATAAAACTGAAATTGATCTAAATGTGAATTTAAAAATAAATAACCAGATTGAAAAAGATGACAGACTGGATGCACAAAAAGATGAACTGTAGGATATACAAGTCAAATTGGGTGATGTTTTAAGAATTTAAAGGGATATACAAATTCTAAACCACAAGATTGATGAGAATAACTTTCTATTTGCAAAGGGATTTGATAAAGCTGTCAATGATTTGGGGAAAAAAGACCATGAAAACAGGAAAAGTGATGTGGATAACCTCTTCATACTGGATCTACAAAAGGGGCTTGTTAAAGTTGCCAAAGATTTTTTGAGAGGAAACAAAGACAGCATAAAAAGAAAAGTTTGGATACTATCTGAGGAAACTAGATTGTTCTGAGAAAGGGGGAAAATACAGAATTAGTTCACTTGATCAGGATTAAAACAGATGGATTGCTATTTCTGAAAATGCTTAATGGCTATATGTGGACTAGGCCTAAATGATGAAGTGTCAAGATTGAATTGCTACAATGCCTGTTAGCTTCATCATTTTGTCAAAGAAAATGGGGGAGGGAATGGAATGCCAAGAAGCCGTTCATGACCGTAAGAGCCTGCAACACGCCAAGGTCATTGCTGCAGGTGCTCGATGGAGAAGTGAACTGTTCCCGTAACAAACATAAATATTACTATTGGACAATGTGAACACCTGGTGGGTGGGTAGCGGGAATCTTATGTTTAACTAAGTAAGCTTTCACACGGGAAACCTCAGAGTTGTTTTCACTTCTTCAGGTCTGAGATGTTGTACCCAAATAAAGTTATGCCTGCTGGGCCTTGTCTTGGGGATTCCTTTTGTTGGGTTCACTAGTCTGATTGTTGACATGAAGTTTTAAAGGTTTTGTTTATTTCAAGAATGAGATGGGAATTTGTTGAATGTAAAAGGTAAGATTACAAGTTTGTTTAGTGAATGTTCAAAGTTACAACATCACTGAAAAAAGTGACTTATGACTGTTTTTCAGACTTACAAGCTTTGCAGCATCTCCATGGTCATGTGATCAAAATTCAGACACTTGGCAAATGATTCACATTTATGACAGTTGTAGTGTCCCGGGGTCATGTGATCACCTGTTGTGACCTTCTGACAGGCAAAGTCAATGAGGAAACCAGATTAACTTAACAAACATGTTATTAACTGAGCAACTGCAATGATTCATTTAACAGCTGTGGCAAGAAAAGTTGTAAAATTGGGCAAAACTCATTAACAAATGTCTCACTTAGCAACAGAAATTTTGGGCTCAATTGTGGCCATAAGTCAAGGACTATGTGTAGCTGTTAGTATCTTCAAGGAGCAGCTGGCTAATCCTTTCAATCCAGAAATATCCAAAGCATAGCAAGATGCTGACTTCCATTGTTTGAAGTTACAGTGTTACTAAAAAAGGTTTGTTATAACCAGTCCTTGCAAATGGTCATATGATCAAAATTTGGGTGCTTGGCAACCGGAAATTCTAGTCCCTTCCAGATCAGTGTGAAGTGAGTGGTAGGTTATTTCAAAGCATCATGTTTGTGAAACTCCATCTTATGATACTTATCCATAATCAGCATTAGCCAATTATTAGCTTTGGGCTTGCTGCCATTTGATTTAAAATGTCATATCAAATCCTCTGTTGACACAATTGAAATTATGTTATAATAAAAATAAAATGAAGCAAAATGAGGTTCTTACTGCATTGGGAATTCAATCACTGTTCGCAATATGTCCTTGTTTAATAGCAAGAGCCTACCTTTAAGAATCATAAAATTCAAAAGGAATCCACATCGTTTCATTGTGGCTGGTAGGGTTATTTCAAACTCAAAACAAACTGGTTTGAATGCAGAACACCTCACTTGGTATATAAAACAGCTGTTTTGAGTACATTATGGATATTCCACTCTTGAAACAGAATGTTCTGAATTCCAATTGTTTTGAAAGACTACATACACCCATTATCTGTATTTTATGCTGACAACCTGCTTTGACTTGTAGAGCTTCACAGCGATCACATGGAAATAAATGAAGGTGTTAAAAAGTACATTGGGACCAATCCTCAATGCAAGAAGTCAGTGATAGATAACTGTCTGACAACATCATTATTTCACAAGTTAAATTGTGTACTATACTTATTTGACAGATTTCAATACACACTATCTATACTTTATAATAGGCACACTTTTACAGCCAGTGACTGTACTTTTAAAGAGTATTATTATTTTACCTACTGAGGGCCAAGTTATGATTGTTTCACTTTGAAAGTTGAATAGGATTTTTTTAATTTATACATAACATAGTGCAGACAGATGTTTACATTACATTCGTGAGAAAAGATTCTCATGAAGACATCAAATTCAGGAATGTCTCCAAAATGGGCTTCATTGTAAACAGTGACTTAAGACTTACTAGCAGCAATTTAGGCCAGCTTACATACTAATTTCTGGGCCATAAAAGTATGAAACGGATTTATAGGAACTGCATAACTGCCTACATCATAAAGGTTTTCTAAATAAAGGTTGTTAAATCTACGTACCTTGTTTCCTTTGGTAGTAAAAAAAAATGAGAGTGATTTTATTCTTTATGGAATAGACTTTCCTTTAGGGTTTTCAAAGTGTATAATTTTTTTTACTAATTGTAGCCCTGCGAAGCAAAGTCATGAAAATATGTACTGCAAACATCTCCTTGAAGTGCAGGTCTCTGAAGTCAAACCTGTACCATACAAATGAATTCTCAAGAAAAATCAGACCATATTATAGAATGTCATGCAAAATGAATAAAATGTATTTCCAGTGTCACACCCCCCCCCTTTTTTAATGATACTCAAAATAAATTATTTCCTACATTCTATCTACAGCGTTCCGTGCGCCTTTGGCGTCTAGTCATGCCGGCCACATGACCACGGAGACGTCCTCGGACAAGCTCTGGCTCTTCGGCTTTGAAATGGAGATGAGCACCGGCCCCTAGAGTTGGAAACGACTAGCACACATGTGCGGGGGGAACCTTTACCTTTACCTATCTACAGTTTAAAATGTCTTCCGAAACAGAAGACCACTTGAGAGTTTTCTGGCAGATCTGGCCCAACAATAAGTTCCTGGATCTTGTCTCAGAATTGTTATTGGATTTCCCAAATCGTTTATTTCTGGGTGACTTCAATTTAGTAGCGGAGGATTCTTCTTCCTTAGTTGAGGAGTTTATGACTCCTATGGTGACACATGCATTTGTCGTAGGTAATTTAGTCCCAATAAATGGGGGAGGGTACAGACTTGAACTGGCTTTTATTTTACAGCAGATGAAATGCGATCTGAAGGTAGAGGAATTAACTTTTATCTTTTGCCATGGTCAGTTCTGTTTTCTCATCAGATTATGGATCTCAGTAGCCTTGACCTCCTTCAAGGGCAGTGGATCGATTAGATTGGCCTCGAGTGTCTAACAAATCCAAGTGACAATTTAGCAGAATGTTCTGGCTCATATCTGGTTAATCTGTAGAATATGAAGGTGGTCAATGTGCTGGACTTAATTGCGCCACTGAGGTGGGGGGAGGGGTCTGCTGTGCCTGGATCCCCTGAGGCCTCTTGATTGTCTAAGAAGTTGGAGAGAAATGAAACTGCTGAAAGAGCATCTAGGGCAAGAGGAGAGAAGGAAAAAAGTAGATGCGACCAATTCATGTCTGAGATTATATGGTGGGGACACCAGTGACAAAGCATAAATTTTCTCCTTGCACATTTTGTCTTCAGATGCCCACCAGGTGGCATTATTTAGAGTAATCTGAACCTTTTAAGGAAGGAAGAATAAAATGCCTACATTTTCTTGGGATGAATCTGCAATTTAAAAAAAACCATAAGACTCACTTGTATGTCCCAGAACTGAACAGCAGCTGGACAGAGTGAATTGGAGGAACTTACAAGATGGACAATAACATATATAGTTTATACAAAACCAATAAGGAAATAGGGAACGAAATCGAATGTTTCTGGATACAAGAAATATTGTGATGGGGGATAAGAGACATCTTTCCTTGGCAGCTTATGCACAAATGTCCAATCCTTAAAGGTCAGTATTAAATGGATTCCCACCCCCCATAACTCGGAAAGGAAGAAAGATAAGGAGTCATAGGAACACCTCTTCATTAGTGCTCTCCAGCTGCATTTACTCAGTGAGTTTCTTAGTTCTCCTGTTGCTGAGGACTCAGACTATTGTGTAGTGGGTCCGACGCAAGGAAGAGACGCCAGCCGGTGTGTGAGTTCAGCTCTTTATTGGAAGGGGGGTAGTGAAACTGGGGACTGAGGGTTACCTGGCCTCCTTAAATACCTAGCCAGGTAAGCTGCCAGCCAATGGGGTTGGCCCTAGGTTTCCTGCCGAAACCGTTCAGGCCAACGCCCCCTAGTGGCTGTTGCTATGCAGGTGCCTGCATACATAACACAGACTACTTCAATGGGTGAGTATTAAACAAACTGCTCCTTTGTCTGATTCTGGATTAAACTATTCAGGTGAAGTTAGCTGGCTCTTCCAACCTATAAAACCCAAATCAGCAGAGCCGCTTCAAGAATCATGGAAAACTGGGCTTCTAAAGTCCAAGAAGCCAATGCACCTCATGGATTTCATTCATTTGTGGAAAGCCCAGCAAGTTACTTGGGGTTATATTACATGTCCATCTCAATGGGGGACTCTGAGAGGCTGTTTCCTACATGAGATCACTCTGGCTGGGCTCAAGTCCAGTGGGGAGGGGAGGAGCAGCCTGACTTTATGAAGCTTAAAGAAGTTTCTTTCTAGGAAAAACCCAAAATACTGGCAAGGGAGAAAGAAGGCTCTCTGGATTCCTTTTGATTGACTCTCATTATGGATAGTGATGAGAAAGTGGCCTGGGGGAGACCAAGAGCAAGCTCAAGTTAAGAGATTTTCCTTCTCATCTGCTAAAAGGTTTCTGCCCTGAAATAACAGTCTTATTAGTTCAGGTAATTATATCTTGGGGGAAAATATAAAATAAATAAAAAGGCAAGGAAGGTTATTTCCTTTTGATGGACAAAGAAGTTTCTAGCAAGAGTAGATGAATCACTGACAAGCTGGTGCTAACTGCTCTGATTAACAAAAGCAACTGGCTCTGGAAGAATTTATGGCTCCGAGAATGTTATCTTGATAAATCTTGTATAAATTCACCAGGAGCCAGCATTTAATTGTACAAATGGAAGGGGGTGGGTGGGTAGCGGATGTTTACACAAGTTTAGTTTAGGAAGGTCATGCTTGGGTCCCTTTTAATATAATCTCTAATTACTACAGTTGCCCCTAGACAGAGTGGCACTGAAAAGACTCCTGAAAAGTATCTTGTTTTCTTCAAAGTGGAATAATTTTTTTGCAACTAGACTTTGCTAGCTAAATTACGGGTACAACTGAGAAAAGAAGGAACAAATTGTTATGTCGGGTTCGCGGATCGATGAGACGCAGGCGTGGGCGTGTGTAATAATCTTTATTGGGGTAGCGTAGTCAGAACTGAAGGAACAATGGTTACCTGGGCATGCTTTATACCTGCCCAGGTGAATGCCTGACCAATAGGTTTGAACCCTGGTTTCCCGCCGGCCAGACAGCCAATCCCTTTAAATCCGGCTTTCCCGCCACACGTAGTTCCTGCACGGAGCTTTCCAGCTCTGCCCCGCCTGATGCGGCAGCTACACATGTATGCCAGCCAGCATACACTACACAAATCGTATAATACTCAGTGGTTACATTTGTATGTATATTAAAGTACAGCTTAATTTTACAAGAATGGATCTAGAAACCCCCCCTAGACTCTGTGACCTACCTTAGAGTAGATTTGAGAAGATGGGAAAAAAAACTATTTTCTCTTTAGATTAAGCAGTTTAGCTGAGTAATTTTAACTGTAATAAGGAAAAAAAGCTAGCTTTATAAAGTATGGTTTGTTTTTATCAACTATAGCTAAAAATAATTAACACTCTTACACAGATACTGAAGCTGATAGGATGAAACACAATATTGGCATTGCGTGGGGTATTTGTTACGGGAAAAGGAGAACCTGAAGATTCATACTAGTCCCTTTTTGTAAACCAGTTGTTTCATGTGGAGTAAGTAAATACAATAGAAGCTATCACTGTGCAGAGAGAGAGAGAGAGAGAGAGAGAGAATACAACAGGAACTGCATCCCAGGAACAATAGATATGACTCATAGAGTAGCAATGTAACACAGGAAACAAATACAATAGAGATGAATGATAGAGCTGCATATAAGGTAAACATAACACCCCTAACACCAGTTGTCCCAATTCTTAGCCTGGGTAGCAAAATCACTGGGTGTCTTAGTGGTGGAAAATCTAGAAGTACAAAACACAACACTGAGGAGAAAGAAGCACATCAGTTGCAAGATCCTTGGTTGTCCACAAGAAAGAGAAACCCTGAACAATGGGAAAGCAAAGGTTTTTTTGTAGCTGTTGAGACAGCAAGAAAGAAAATCTTAGGCATCTGATTGGCTAGCGAGTTTGGGGAAGCTTGGGCAGATCCTTGTTCTTGCACCTGGGGTTATTTTTCTATGGCTAGGCAAAACTCTGCTTTCAGGAGCAGCAGCAGAACTGGGGAAGCCTCATCGCTAAGGAGAAGGAATCTTGAGGCAATCTGGTTGATTGAGGATGGAATATTGGAGTTTTAAACCTGCTCTTTTTTCCCCCCTCTCTGTGTGTGTGTGTATACACACCTTTGAGTCAGTTTTGACTCCTGGTGAAGAGCTGGGACAAGTCCCTGCAGTCTTCTTCTATTTAGAAGTGGTTTGTTGTTGCCTGCTTCCTAAGGTTGAGAGTGAGGGACTGGCCCACTGAACCAAAGCTTATCTCCTCTGGTACTGTTTTACTAGTACCCTGTAGTATCCTGTAGATTCACCAACTAAACACACAACAATGAGGATAGCTGTAGTTGCTATATCACCAAAAAAAGAGATAAACTTAACCTTTCTACAGGAAGTTACTATAGTCGCCTAAATATCTAGTGCCACAGAAAAGGCAACCTTTTTTTGCCTCATCAGGAAAAAAAAGGTGTGCTGCTGAGATGTTGATCTATGACAAGTATCTTCAAACTTGGCCCTTTTATGAGTTGTGGACTTCAACTCCCAGAATTCCTCAGCCAGGCACACTGGCTGAGGAATTCTGGGCATTGAGGTCCACAAGTCATAAAAAGGCCAAGTTTGAAGGCCCCTGATCTATGACATACAATACATATTAATTCAGAGCAGGAAAATAGTTTTCAGTTTCTAACCTGTCATAGTAGAGGTAGAGGCTGATGGGACCCACTTCATCAACATAGGAGAAATGTCTGCCCTATTGCTTTCCCTTTAAAGGAAAAATGGAGATTGGGTAATGTAGTTCTTGAGAGTGATCTAATGAGGAAATGAATAAGAAGCCTAAAGCCTTCTCTTTCCCCCAAATCATTGAATCAGCCACCAGCTGTTCTAAGGGTAGTTGAACAGCACAGTAAAACAGAGGAAAGAAATTCTGAAATTTGAGTGACAGGGTGTACAGTGGTGTTCCAACATCCTGATCAGGATAGAGGCAGCTAAGCAGATGGTTAACTCTAGTGTAAGTTTTCTCAAGAGTAAGGCCATCTGCAAATGTAGCTGCCACACATGCTATACCCAAATGTGTCTCAAAGGGACACATTTGGATATAGCATGACATTTATGTCGTTGTACATTTGGAATCTATGTACTGTCTGCTTGCATCCTTTTTTCTGTAATAAACACAGCTGCTGACAGTTTTCTGAACTTTGCAAATTGTGTACATTCCAAACCTCTGACGGTCAGGCCAAGATTGTAAAAAGCTGGTCTTGAATTTCAAGACACTGCCTATGAAACTCCCATGGGTTATCTGTCAAACTCGGGATAACTTTTGAAGTGAATAGGGTATCTTTATTAGAATCAGTGTTACAAAAATGCTGAAGTGAAAAGCACAAATAATCTATTTGGATTTAAAAAATTGCCAATCCTCAAATTCCTTTAGTTTAATGACAAGTAAATAATGGCTGCAAAGTTTGAGGTAAACCAGTCCAAGTGTAACTCTGTTTCATTAACATTGAATATTATTGCTGATAACTTCTATTCCAAATGACACAGCAATAGCAGTAATTGCCAACCTATAAATTGTAGTTTGAAGATCATAGTGCAAGAAATATAGAGAATTAACGGTTTCTCTGTCCGGTTGTGATCAACTCAAAGGGGTGGTGCTCATCTCCGATTCATAGCCAAGGGAGCCTGTGTTGTCTGAAAGACATTTCCATCATCATGTGGCCAGCATGAAAACCTCGAACGCAGTAACCGTTCCCACCAAAGAATCTATTCGCATTTGCATGCTTTCAAACTGCTACGTTTGAACTGCTAGGGGAGAATGAAATCTCATCTGATCGTACGATGCTTGGATCTCAAACCCAGGCTGTCGACTTTCCAGCTGACAAAGCATCTTAACTGCTGAGCCACTGCGCCACCCGCTAAGAAATAGGAGTACAAAACCTGATTTTTAATTCAACCATGAATACATTGCACATGAGTTAAATTTAGCCTATGTAAGATTTCTATTGGTGGCCCCCAGGAGGAGGGCGTTCTCTGTGGGCGCGCCAGACCTATGGAACCGCTTGCCGGTTGAGCTCCGGATGGCCCCCGACCTTCGCTCCTTCCGGCGCGATTTAAAAACTTATTTATTTGAACAATCTGGCCTGGTTTGATGGGTTTAGGGTTGGATCTAATTTTAACATAGTTTTAAGCATTGTATTATATTGGGCTTGATTATTTAATTCTTTTAACTTCTTTTAACTTTTGTATTTATATATTGATATTTATTGCCCTGTACACCGCCCTGAGTCCTTCGGGAGAAGGGCGGTATAAAAATTAACTAACTAACTAACTAACTAACTAACTAACTAAATAAATAAATAAATAAATAAATAAATAAATAAATAAATAAATATTTCTTGTGCATGTAGTTCACTACAGAAGCACATCATAGCAGCCTCCTGAATCATGGCATTGCGGTTACCGTACAAAGCTAAACTAACCAATTATTGGGAATACATCTACTTGGGTTCTGTAGTCAGGAGACAGAATCCAGAGTTAGCATGAGCTGTTCATGATAACTGGCTGCAAGCAGGAGGAAGGATGCAACAGGACAGCTTATTTTATTGGCTTACTTATGGTCAAGCATCTTATTTTCTCTTCCTTCCTTTTAATTCCAGGTGGCAGAGAAACATGTCTTCGTTAATTTAGTTTGGCTCTCTACTGTATCTCTCACTGAACGGTGCTCAATCAATGATTCAGCCAAGGTCTAATCCTTGTAGTTACACACTTGTGCTTATTTTCTCCCCATTCTTTCCCCATTTCTCTTCAATGGCAATGCGCTCGGAAGAGTCTACTTCTGCATATGCCTGCCGAGACAATATCAGAGCCTGAGTGGTTCCACCAAAATTTTAAGTAGATGTAGCTCCCTGATGCCTCCAGAGTGTGCAGACAAGCAATTTAATAGCTTCCTGAAATTTATCTCCAAAAGTTTTACAAAGCCATAAACTTGAGAGTGTGAAGGGTATACGGGTGAGCATGCACAAAGATTTTAATTATTTTTTTTTCCTTTGAGAACAATATAAAAATGTCTAGCTATAGAATTACTTTGGGAAAAGGAAAAAAATAAAGAACAAGGAAAGGCAACAATTAAACCCATAATTCAAAATGAAACAAATGTTACCCGCTTGACTAAATCCTTGGTTTTCAGAATAAATAGTTATATAATTGCAAGGGGGGGGGGGGGAAAGAGAGCCGGTTTGGCACCAGGCTTGAACCCAGGAGATGAGTTCTAGTCTCACCTTAAGCATGAAAGCTGGCTGGGTGACTTTGGGCCAGTCAATCTCTCTCAGGCCAACCCTGTAAAAAAATAGTAAAGCAGGATAAAATAAAAAATAAAAAAAATTGCTAGGACAGATCCTCTTGCTTTCCTGCTCTAATGCCAAGTGGACCTGCCCTCTTCTGGCTGCTTTTCCTTTTCAGAGCATTAAAAAAAATATTTAAGGGACAGCTCAGTGATTTGACTAAATATTTAGAAGCTGGATAGGATTGTGTGAAAGCAGCTGATGTCTGATACCTACACAGTGGTACCTTGGTACTCAACTGCTTTGAAACTCATCAAATTTGGTACTCGATACATTTTGAGGCAAAAAATTTGTCCCAGTACTCATTTTTGGTACTCAGTGCACAAGCTAGAACTTGGTGATGTGACTCACTATATTATTCCTTATGAGAAAAATCTGTTTTGTACTCATCGTTTTTGGTACTCATTACGCCTCCTGGAATCAATTAGTTCTGCGAGTCCCTTGGACTGCAAGGCGATCAAACCGGTCAGTCCTAGAGATCACCCTGACTGCTCTTTAGAAGGCCAGATCCTGAAGTTAAAACTCAAATACTTTGGCCACCTAATGAGAAGGAAGGACTCACTGGAGAAGAGCCTAATGCTGGGAAAGATTGAGGGCAAGAGAAGAAGGGGACGACAGAGAATGAGGTGGCTGGATGGAGTCACTGAAGCAGTAGGCGTGAGCTTAGATGGACTCCAGAAGATGGTAGAGGACAGGAAGGCCTGGAGGAACGTTGTCCATGGGGTCGCAATGGGTCGGACACGACTTCGCAGCTAACAACTGTATTCGGAAAGAAGAGAGTTTGATTTATTCAGTCTTTTTAGCCTATTGCCCTAGGGGACGCTGTAGAGCCACATCAACACACAACTTTCTCTTTGCAGAGTTGGGAAAGTGCAGCGGCTGGAAGAAGATAGAAAAAAAAGTCTTCTATGGGTAAAATACTTGGACATTAGTCTTCTGATGGCTCACACTTAAAACAGGTCCATGTTATAAAATGATCTGCACCCTTAAACATAACCCCCAGTTTCCAATAACGTTTTAGTTTTTGCAGGAATAGCAACTTAATGCCATATGAAAAAGACATGGAAAAGAGAAACTTAATCATATTTTTTAAATAAAGAGTTTGGGGTAATTTGTTCAGCTTCCGGAAGCACTGATTCGATTATATCAATCAAATAAAATCAATCAAATAGCATGATTTCCGGTAGCGTTCTTGCTGCGTCACCAGATAAAGGTTAGCGTAACCACATGGCAGCAATTCCTAGATCGCCCGGAAGCTGAGATCTGGTAGCCCTAAGTTAAGACAAGCCAAAAGCAACGGCTTGAGTCAAGCCCAGACCACAAACGTGGAAGCTATGGAGAGGCTCATCACGCAGACCATAAAGCAGCGTATCCTCCAGCCACGTCCCAGGACCAGATCGCCCTATAGCTACGGATGAAGCACAGTGGGGGGACTAAACAGATGGATGCTTTTTCATTGGCTGGCTACGGCGACAATAATCTTTTGTCCCGCCTTGCAAGTTGCGAGGGAACTTTTCTCTCCCCCCCCCCGCCGCCTCGTGCTTCCTTCTGCGTCGATTGATTGGTTAGAATTTCTGTGAGACGCAGGCGCCGCCGCGGCCCTCGCGCTAACTGCGGAGGGGGAAAATCGTCTCATTCGGCGTTCAGTTTGAAGAGGAGGAGGAGGAGGTTTCGCCGCCGCCGCCCCCCCCCATAGAACAATGACGTTCAAGCGGAGCCGAGATCGTTTCTACAGTACTCGCTGCTGTGGTTGTTGTCATGTCCGCACCGGTACTATCATTTTGGGGACCTGGTATATGGTAAGAGTAATATAACAGGAGAGGTTGGGGAGGGGAAGGGAGGGGGGGGGGAAGTGTTTGGGTTTTTTACGCATGCGCGGCGAAAATGAGGCTAAAGAGGGAAGGGGTGAGTCGCTGAGCTGCGTTTCCTATGGCGCATGCGCTTCCTCCGTTTTTTTTTTATTTTAGGGTGTTTTTTTTCGCACTTTTAGGGAGAAATTCCAGACTTTCTATCAATAAGTTGGTAGAAATAGAGGGAAGCGTTTTTTTCTTAAAGTTGATGCTGAAGTGTTACCGTGTCAATTTTCAGCAGCCTGTTAAATCAACTTTCAGTATTACATTCGGCCCGGGAGGAGACAGGAGGCTGGTTCCAGGCAGTAATAACTGCTTCCTTGAAGGAGGGTATCTTCCCCTCCGCCTTGAAGGAGGCGGTGGTGAGACCCCTCCTTAAAAAGCCTGCCCTGGACCTGGCTGTTTTAAATAACTATCGTCCGGTCTCCAACCTTCGCTTTCTTGCGAAGGTGGTTGAGAGCGTAGTGGCGTATCAGCTTCCTCTGTTCCTGGAGGAAACTGATTATCTGGACCTGTACCAATCGGGTTTCAGGCCTGGGCACAGCACGGAGACGGCATTGGTCACGCTGGTGAATGATCTCTGGCGGGCTCGGGACAGGGGTTGCTCCTCTGTCTTACTCCTATTAGATCTCTCAGCGGCTTTCGTTACCATCGACCATGGTATCCTACTGCGGCGTCTCAGGGGGCTGGGAGTGGGAGGCACCATTTTACGGTGGTTCTCCTATCTTCTGGGCTGCTTGCAGTCGGTGTTGACAGGAGGGCAGAGATCCGCCCCGAGGCCTCTCGTTTATGGAGTTCCTCAGGGGTCGGTTCTCTCTCCCCTCCTGTTTGACATCTATATGAAGCCACTGGGCGAGATCATTCGTGGTTTCGGGGTGGGGTATCATCAATATGCTGATGATACCCAACTTTTTTTCTCCACCCCGAACCAACCTAGTGATGCCCTGCCGTGATGTCCCGTTGCCTGGAGGCGGTCCAGGTCTGGATGGGGAGAAACTTCGTCTCAATCCTGCCAAGACTGAGTGGCTGTGCATAACGGCATCTCAGATTAACCAGACTATTCCATCTTTAACGATGGGAGTGAGGTGTTACCCCCGTTGATAGGGCTCGCAAGTTGGGCGGCGTCCTGGATTCACGGCTCAATTTTGAAGATCACATAGTATCCGTGACCAGAGGGGCTTTTGCCCAGATTCACCTGGTGCGCCAGTTGCGACCCTATCTGGACTGAGATTCCCTACGCACAGTCACCCATGCACTCGTGACCTCCTGGTTGGACTACTGCAACGCTCTCTATATGGGGCTGCCCTCGAGGACCACTCGGAGGCTTCAGCTGGTGCAGAATGCTGCTGCATGAGTTGTGATGGGGGTTTCCCAATACTCCCATGTAACACCTCTACTCCGCAAGCTACATTGGCTTTCGGTTGCCCTCCAGGTGAGATTCAAGGTGCTGGTGAAGACCTATAAAGCCCTAAATGGCTTGGGTCCGGGATATTTGAGGGAACACCTACTGCTGGCATCAAGTTCCCTTCGTCCTGTGCGCTCCCACTTGGAGGGACTTCTCAGGGTGCCGCCTGTAAAAGACTGCTGGCGGATAACACCCAGGGGGAGGGCCTTCTCAGTGGGTGCGCCTGCCCTGTGGAACCAGCTGCCCGTGGAGCTTAGGACTGCCCCCGACCTTCGGTCATTCCACCGGGACCTGAAGACTTGGCTCTTTGAGCTTTCCGGCCTAGGCTGAGAGGTTTTTTTTTCCCCCTCAGGGATCAAATTTAATTATTTTAACTGTTTTTAACTCTTGTATTGTATTGATGTTTTAAAATACTTTATAAACTGCCCTGACTCCTACAAGAAAAGGGCGGTATATAAATTCAATAAACTTAAACTTAAACATTCAGATGCTGCAAGTACTTCGGAGAAGGGCACGGGATTACAGACTAACTGGACAGTGACTGTAAAGTTTTAACTCTGCTCTTGTATGAAAAGGGGAAGGTGAATTGTATGTGTGTGACTTGCAGGGAGATGCAGCAAGAATTGTGTATTTTGGGGGGGGGATTTTGAATTCAGTGAACTCCAGATGCCATTTCTTGCTTCTTGAACCACCTGTTCACCAATTTTGGAGTCTCTCTTGCCCCTGTCTTAATGGTGCTTACTTTCAAGTGCTGGATGATATAAAGAGCTGTGATGAAAGCTTTATGTAGTTCAATATTCTGTTTCCCAGACAGGTTAATTAAATGCTTCTAGAAAACCTGTAGGTAGGAAGTGAACAGCCATCCTTCTCTGATGCTTCTCAACAACTCATATTTAGTGGCATGCTATCTCTGAATCTTAATATTCCAGGTGGTTTTTAGTATACGCTTACAAAAACTTGTTTGCCTCTCTTTAACATTTGGCTTATTGCTCCTTGCCACTTCTTGCTGCAAAAATTACCTACTTGGGAATATATTAAAAAGGGGGGGGGGGTGCTTTAGTTAATGAAAATATACACGAAAAGAAACCATACAGGCAGTCCTTGCTTACCAGTGGTAATTGAGACCAGGAACTCCTCCACTAAGGCCCAGTGTCATGTGATTGCACCAGATTATGGCAGCAGTTCTGGCAGTCCCAGTTGGCATTACCATTGGCAGTCTCCTGCCCTCTTCCCTATTGACTTTGTAGTGCCAATGGTGTTTTTTTCAAAAGGCAATTTGACTTTGTTTTTCCTTGAAGACATTTCGCTTCTCATCCAAGAAGCTTCTTCAGTTCTGACTTCAGAAGTGAAGAAGCTTCTTGGATGAGAAACAAAATGTCTTCAAGGAAAAACAAAGTTCAGTTGCCTTTTGAAAAAGCATCTTTGGGACAACTATGATCTGGATGGGTGAGAATCTCCATAGATATTGACTTTGTATTGCTACTTATTGGTGTGTAGTTAACATTTAGGTTTATATTTAGGTATATACTGGGATGCTTTTTGTAAACAAAAATTAAGAGCTTATAAATAATGAGGCAAATCAATATAAGAATAAAACATTTCAAAACATTGCTTTTTAAAATGGGCCTGAAATAAAGGAAAACAAATTGGCAACATATTTGCTAACCTAATGTACTTCAGGACTGAAGTAGCAAGTCTAATTCTGGTTTATGAAATTCTAGGTGGGAGCACCTGGCTGATCATATTTGGGTTCAAGTTAACCAGGGTCAGGTTTGCTTAATACGTGGATGAGAGGTTATTGATAAGTACAAAATGGTAGGCTAGAATGAGAAGTTAAAAAAATAAGGCAGAAAACCTAGAGTTTAGTTGAGAAAACCTCATGGATATTATTCATGAGGTCACCAGGACTCAAGCTCAACTGAAATTAGCTTTAATCTATGACCCTGCATGTGGTATATTTACATAAATTTGCATTGATTTTATTCCAGTTTATATGAGGAAAAGTTGATTTTAGGTTTTTTAAAAAGTATATATGGCAAAGTGATAATGAAATATAATTTTATAATAAGTTTTGCACATAATTAAGTTTATAAATTATATCATGATTTATAATTCTGTGGACTCACAACAGACTGACAGTTCTTGGAGGAAGTTGAATGAAAGGAAGCTGAATCAATTTTCAGTATAACTACTTTTCCTTCATAAGAACAATTTAAAAGCTTTGTTTAGAAGTTAGTGTTGGCCTGTATTCAGCTTAATACCTTATGTTCCCTTTTTTTTAGTAAGGGATTGGATTTTCATACTGACTAGGAGGAGCTATTTAGGCAGTGGAACAATTCCCATGCAGCAGATTTCTGAATTGCTTTTGTATTCCCCTAGTTAGTATGTCAAGGGACGCGGTGGCTCAGTGGGTTAGGACGCTGAGCTTGTCGATCAGAAGGTCGGCAGTTTGGCGGGTCGAATCCCAAGTGCCGTGTAACAGAGTGAGCGCCTGTTACTCGTCCCAGCTTCTGCCAACCTAGCAGTTCGAAAGCACGTAAAAATGCAAGTAGAAAAATAGGGACCACTACGGTGGGAAGGTAACAGCATTCCGTGCGCCTTTGGCTTCTAGTCATGCCGGCCACATGACTACGGAGACGTCCTCGGACAAGCGCTGGCTCTTCGGCTTTGAAACGGAGATGAGCACCGGCCCCTAGAGTTGGAAACGACTAGCACACATGTGTGGGGAAACCTTTACCTTTACCTAGTTAGTATGTCTGAAAGATAAAATCTTACTACAGCAGCTAATCAGCTACAAATTCCTAAATGTTTAATCCATTGACTAGTACTAGTTCCTGTGAGATCCACATAGTCCATCTTGCTACTCTTTCAAATTTAGTGCAACAGAGACCAAGAGACCCTAGAAATTTGTGCTGCTTCAGACATCTTCATTAGCTGTTCCATTTCAGTCCTATTGATAATAGAATCTGAAGAGAGTTCATCCTTGCAATAGTTCTTACAGACTAGAAGAAAAGTAAAAAACAGCTCTATAGATTAAACAGATGCATAAAGAACTATATTATTTTAAGATGAGTAGTCCTTATGGTATCAAAATGGATATATTGAACACATCTGATCTAAAATGAGTTATCTGTGATACTTTCAGTGATTAAGCTGACAGCTTCCCACAAGGATGAAAATAGCTGTAGGAAAGTTTGAAATCAATTTTTGTTCTCATTCTTTGTTTTAGTTTGGTGATCACTTTTACATCAGGAGAAGAATTTATAATTGTCCAAATTTGAATCTGTGGTCTGTGTAGATCAAACTGTCGTCCCTTGGGCCGGACGCGTCACACGGAAACCACACCTACCCTATTGCCGGCAATGGCAAAACTTGTCATGTGACGTCACGACATGTCTGGTGTAGATAAAGCTTTGTATTCTCTTTAACACAAAGAATAAAATACTGGTATTATGTGCCATTCTTGTAGATTACTAAATTAACTAAAGGTAAAACATTTAATTGCTATGAATACAAACTTTAGATAGTATTCTGTCTAGAATTTCATTCCTGAGCAAAAGATTTTCCTATTTATAGAAAAACCTCTATATAGTACTTGGAAAGGCAGTTCTAAAATATTGCAGTATCAAAAATTTTAAATGTAATTAAATTTTAAATCTTTTCTCTAAACTCTGTTTCAGAAAAGCCTAGTCTGCTTTTGTATTTGTTATAGTTTGAATCACTGCAAGTAAGGTTATACTAAATGGAAATTTTGTAATACAAAATTTTTATTTAGATTTCTTTTCCATGTGGAGATTCAATACTTCTGTATTATGTGGTAGTGTTGGCTACGAAGATTGTTGCAAGTCTTATGTAATTGGGTTTAATTACAGTATTTTAAACAAATGTTTTAGTACTTGACAATTTTTGAACATTTCCTGAATATATTTAATGTCTTTGCTTACAATCCTAGTGTAATAAATTCAGTGATGTTTATATAATAATGAAGAAAGAGAATGAGCATTTTAAAGCTATTAGCTTTCCGTCCCTCAGGACAAAATAGTCTTTAAGTAGCCTTGTAGTGGCAGCTGAAAAATGAAAAAAAAAATAATCTATGATCTTTTGTCTTGATCTGGGAAGTTGTAATAACAGATGAGAGATATATCTCTGATAGATAAAATGTGGAGAGAAGAGTTCATTGGTTGCTGGTAATACACATCACATAATACTTTCATGAGGCATTTTTGTTTGTGTTACAGATTATAATAAAATCTTTAAGCTTAAATTAAGCTAACTAAATCTTAATTAAATGCTGTAAAAGAATCCTGTAGACTATTATAAAACCATGTGTCATGTCTTTATGCAATCACTTCTCAATTATATGTTCTGAAAAATTTGGCTTTATCATTTCTAGAATATATTGTATTCTGTACGTGTGGACTAAACTAAATCCTTTGAATTTTCTATGGAATATGTTTAAAAAATTATCCATATTGACTTTTGAAAGCTTACCTTTAATTTTAAAACAATTGAAATTTACAGGAAGGGAGAGAAGTTAACAATGACAATTTTTTCAAAATTTTAAATAAGTTGGGTATGTTACTATTTTTGCATGGATTGAAAGAACGAGAAAATTTTGCTCTTTTTTAAAGCTGTTGATGTAAATATTACTTTATCATATTTGGTTTGAAAATACAATTCAAATAACTCCTATTGCAAGAGTTACCTGCAAATCTCTTTTTGCTTAGTGTATTACTTTTAATTTTGTTTACCTTAAACAGCATAAATGCAAATTTATAGCTATGATGGGTTGCATTTTTATGATTGCTGGCTGCTTTGAGCCCTTCATGAAACAAGGTTTGCAGGACCAAGGCACTGATAAAAGTTAAGAAGGTCGTTCCCACGGATTGGCAATGACTTCTTTTTTCTTTTCTTTTTTCATCCTGTGTTTACGGAATTAATTTTTAGGGGGGGGGTTATTTTTAAAGTATATTTAGGATTATTGAGGGATTCCTCTAAAGTTTCCATGAATTTCTTTTCTCAGGATTGTAAATAATTGTGCTACTGATTTGCAGCCATTCTAATCTGATCTTTGCCAAAGCCACAGTGGAATTTAGGCACAACATATTAATCACAGTCCAATTTTTTTTATATTTTAATACAGTAAAAGGGGTATGATGTTATTTTAAATATGCATGTATTATACATAGGATGGCATGGTAATTTAAAATCTCAGTAAATCCCCTCTTCTAAGTGATCCCCAATAAAAGATAATTAGACCATATGATTTTCATTGTTGTTGATACTGGAGTGTTTTATGAGGGGGCTGTGGCTGGCTGAATCCCAGCAGAATCCTTTTCCCTCCATCAGCTTGATTGAAATAGTAACTGGGGAAAAAGGGTAGATGATCTTAATTGACTTAATGAGGCGGGGCAAGTGAAAACAGGAAGAACCCATGATTTGGAAAAGAGACTCCCTGTCTTTTCCATATTATACAGGTAATACACATTAATATGTTAAGTCATCAGTCCTGATATTACCTTTTGTTGTTTTGGGTGCCTTTGAGTCATTGTTGACTTTGGACAACTGCTCCACTGTAGTTTTTTTGATAAGGTTTTTCAGAAGTGGTTTGCCATTGCCTGCTTCCTAGGGCTGTCAAAGAGTGATTGGCCTAAGGTCACCTAACTAGCTTTGTGCCTAAGGCAGGACTAGAAATGTCTCCTAGTTTCTACCCTCATCCCTTAACTGCTGCACCAGATAGGCTCTGAGTTGATATTGCCTTAGCCTTTCCTTCCTTCCTTCCTTCCCTCTCTCCCTCCCTTTGAATAAACAAGTCCACTAAGGAATAAGGTTTTTTCCATCTTCAGCAAAAGCTATGTTTACTGTGGTCTCTGAAAAAGGGCCTGTATGGTCTCTACTGCAGTCTCTGTGTATGTATAGAAAAGTTAGTAAATGCATCATTTGACAATGCACATTTACAACTATTCTTGCAATCAACAGAATCTTAAAGCTTGAACTATGTTATA
Organism: Vipera berus; assembly: GCF_964194415.1. NCBI lineage: Eukaryota > Metazoa > Chordata > Lepidosauria > Squamata > Viperidae > Vipera > Vipera berus. The sequence continues at coordinate 212,301,879 of NC_138202.1, forward strand.
AGAGGAAATATGCCGGCTGGAATTCTGAACTTTTTTAACTTAAACATTGAACTGTCTTTAACAATAGTTTGTTTTATTTATAAATAAATATAAAGGATTTATATGTATATGTATATTTTGCAGGTGGTGAATTTGTTGATGGGTATTTTACTGACAGTTGAAGTGACTCATCCCAATACTGTGTCATCTGTAGATATCCAGTATGAGGTTATTGGAAACTATTATTCCTCTGAGAGGGTTGCTGGTAGGTATACGTTTTAAAGGAGTAACATTTGACTATTTCAAGATATATGTATTAGGAAAAAGTACTTAAAATAGTCCAGCAATTTTTACATTTGTGAGGTACATAGATAGAAATGAAACATCTTGGTTGTGGTTTGGCTTACTGGTAAAACCATAATTTGAGTATGTCATTGAACCATTGCTTGCTAGTAGAAAGGGTCATTTCCAGTGCCAGATAACAATGCAAAAATTGAAATAATTTCTATAATGCCAACTCCTGCCTGTACAACTGCGATACAGGTGGTCCTCACTTAATGACTATTTGTTCAATGACTTTATGAAGTTACAATGGCACTGAATGAATGGCAGTTACGACTGGTCCCTGAAGTGAAGACCGTTGCAGCAAAATTCAGTTTTTTTAATGACATCCCAATACTAACCAGTGCACCAAATTCTTACAATCGCTAGTTCTTATTCTAGTTCATTTAATTGCTGAATTAGATGTATCATTGCATTCCGCTAGCATGCAATGCAGGTGGTTTTCAATTTGTTTTTATTGCTAAAGGAATTTTTAATATTTCCCCCCCCACCAGAAAATGCCTGCGTTCTCTTTGCCATCTCGCTCCTCATGTTTACAATCAGTGCTATGTTGGTGTATGGAGCAATTACTGTAAGTTTTACTTGAATGATTCTAATTTCTCATTATTGGTTTTCCTCTTCAAAGAGTAAGACGTTATTCTCGTTTTGCATTTTTAGCATCGTGTCAGTTGGCTGATTCCATTCTTTTGTTACCAACTCTTTGACTTTGTTCTCGGCTGTCTCATGGCTATAAGTTCTCTGACTTATTTGCCAAGGATAAAAGAGTACCTGGATCAACTAGTAAGTGTCCATAACAATAATTTTAATTGAGTGATAGGAGGCATTGTAGTGAGTTATGCACAATTCATAAGCTTAACAAGATCACATGAACTGGATGAGATAAAGGATATGTGGCATTCTTAGCTCTTAATCCCACTACATCTTACGTTTTTAGAATTTCTTCTCTTTGAAACTAGCCAGGAGAATTAGTTGTCCTAACTCCAGGCTGGCAGAGATGGCAGACCCAGTCTGTACTCCTTGGGGAAGTAGAGACCTCCATAGAAAGTTTTTCTCTAGATGCAGGTGACATCTATTCCTGGCAGAAATACCAGTTATGGTAAATATGCACCCAGGGAATGTTCTACTGGTATGCCTGAGATTTCTGGGAAATATGAGGCCTTTAAAATGGAGGACCTTGCTGTTGTAGAGGCAGTTGTGCTGCATAATTGAAACTTTAAAGAATATCTCTGTATACGTTGTGTCTTGAAATCTGAGAGAAATATCAGTTTCTTTAACTGGAACAAACATTTTTTTGGGATCCTCATATATAGTTCATGGCCTCTGCTTCACTGCTGCTTCTTCTTTCCAGAGGAGGTTATGCCATATTGAGCTCTTGTGACCTCAGTTAAATCTGCCTCCTGGGGTTTAAAGATGAGGAATTCTTGTAACAGTTGCAAGCTGTGATGATAGTGTGCAGAAATGTTCCTCTGCCTCCATCTGCTTTGCTTCACAACAAAATAGCGTTTTTGTTTTGGACTAATTTTCACAGGTTTTTCTGGATATCCAAGAACCTGATAGTGATATCTTTTTGTAATACTTTATTACTGTTCCTTTTTTCTAGCCAGAATTCCCGTACAAAGATGACCTCCTTGCTCTTGATTCAAGCTGTCTTCTGTTCTTTGTCCTATTGTTCTTTGTTTGGATCATTATTGTAAAGGTCAGTTTGGGGATGTTTTAAAGTGAACCTCTTTTAAAGGGATATGAATTTCTTATCCATGTCTTAGTAATTAAAATTAAAGCATATGATTTGAGTTTCTTGGCTATTCTTCCTGTTCATTTGTCGGAGTGGTTGTTTAGTTCTCTTCCCTGTGAGTTCAGTTATGATTGGTTAAATGTTTCTGTTCACTCTTTCACATATTTATTTTATTTATATCCACTGTTTTGTCTTCCACATAGACATTTTGCCAGTGGTGGCATTTTTTTTCCCAGCTAAGCTGAAGGTATTAAGATATTTTCTGATGTATTTGGAGGATCTTGAACTGCTACCAATTTAGGGTGGCACTGATTTGAATAGAGTAGAAAAAGGGTATTTATATTGTCAAATAGTTATATATTTTGTGCCTCTGAAGATGCTGTAATTCACAATTCTTCTGCTCTTTTTTTCCCTTGCAGGCCTATCTAATTAATTGTGTCTGGAACTGTTATAAATATATTTGCAATAGAAATGTGCCTGAAATAGCTGTCTACCCAGCATTTGAAGCACCCCCACAGGTAAATGATTTATGAAATTAAACTAAGCTAATTTCTAATTTTAATCATTAGGACTATGATTATGGATATGTATTTCATCTGAACCGGCTTCATTTCTAATATACATTTTAATATATACTGCTCAAAAATAAACACTTAAACAACACAATGTACTGTATTTAATAGTAGGATGTCTTATTTTCTGTTCCCTTTATTTTTTTGAGCAGTATACATTCATTTCTAATGTATACTTTAATATACATTCATTTCTAATACACACTCAAAGAGTTGCGTACATGAGATGGGCAATCATAATACATTTATCCATGTTATGCAATTATACAATTATCCTTTAATGGATAAATGCAAATTTATCCTTTAAAGCTTCCAGTTGGACATTTTAACCCAGATTTCCTTAGTTTGAATTTCAATCTTGGGTGACTTTGACATATTTTATTGGACATATAAAGGTGGTTTACAATTGTCTGGGGTTTTTTATCTGTATCCTGAGTATTTCCTAGTTGTCTTCCATCCAAATCCTAATCAAGCTCAGTAATTTAGCATCTGTCCTCTATTTTGAGCTTTACATACAATTAACCAGAACAGGATTATTAATTCAAATTTAGTAGAATGGCTCAGCCTGTAAGATGGCAGGTTAAAAGGTGTCAAACCACGTCTCCCAGAATTGCTGTGAATTTTCACATCTTGGCCTCTTGCTTGGTGGGGAAGCAGCTTGGTGGTTTGCACTGCCATTGTCTGTCTTCCTCATCTGACATCCTCATTGCTCACATCAATATGTCCGTGAGAGAGGATATTCGCATGTTCTGATGATAAAAAAAGTTCAAAAAGTGTAGTAATTTCAATCATGTGTATTCCTAGTTATATAGCTTAGCCTCTGTGTGACCAGAAGAATCGGTCTTTCCTTCCCTCCTTGGGAGATAGACCAATCTTGCTGCAAATAAACAAAAACTTTAGTTTAAAATAAAGATGAAATATAAAGATCATTTTAAAACCTTTAAGTAGAAAAAAAGAGAATAAATTCTAGACCAGTTCAGTGCTGCAAAAAAGCTTCTTGAGAGAACCATGCCAAAAAATGTGATCTGGGCAAATCACAAAGTGTCAGAAGTATGCTACAAATGGCCTGTCTGGTCAAAATGAGACTGGATAGATATTTCAAATTGATATTTAAAGCTTACAGGAAAATGTGATTTTCAAATGGATAAAAAGCTGTAAGGGGTTTTTTCCCCCCAAAGAAAATAAAAGGGTTGGGTTAACAATAAAGATGAATTGGGAAACTTATGCAAATTTCTGGATTAAATCTTTTATCTCTTTTTAATGAAACAAGAAAAAACAGTTTTCTGCTTCAAGATTCCTGGGTTGCTTCTGCTTCTTGGGAGCTCCTGAATTGCTTTCCTCAGAAGCTCTTGGGGAGATGGAAGCCCCTGTCCCCTTCCTCTGTCTTTTTTTTCTCCTCCTCCAGAGTTTCCCATGCTTTTAAAATGACCATTGTTGTTTTTTTCCCCCCTATAGCTTCAGCAGAGGAAGGTTGCTCTGCATGTGAGGCAGAGGCATATCTCACTCAAGGGCATATGTGTTCTGTCTAAGCCTGTAATCAGCATAGAGGGAGTGTCTGCCGTGAATGTTTGAGCTTGTTAACTGGCGAGGAAGCTACATTTGCCACAAGAGAGAGACGTCAAGGCATCTCTTTTTTAAAAAAAGAAAATGTTTAGAAGTGCAACTGAAATACACATATGCTCCAGAGAAATGCATTTATTTGAAATTCACCAATTTTTTTATTTTATTTTATTTTAATTCCATTTATATCCCGCCCTTCTCCGAAGACTCATGGCGGCTTTACAAACCAATGAGATGAAGTTCTTTCAATTCTGTACAGTTTTGGGAGCTATTTCAATTGTAATCTGTGCTTACCACTACTCAAGACGGTTGTTGGCAATAGAAAAACACTTGGGTTCTAACTCATACTGCGTATACATAAAAGCACCGATTTGGAATAACAAAGCAATTCATTCAGTAGTTTAATATTAGTTTTAATTTAATTTCTGGAGGCAATTTGCTGCTGAGAAAAGACTGTTACTGAAACATTTTATGAGATACCATGAAAATGGTTTATTACTATTACAAATATTTTAGTTAATGGTATATTGGGTCAATCAATAAAATAACTAATAATCTGTTTTTTTCTCTTACAGTATGTTTTGCCATCTTATGAAATGGCGGTGAAAATGCCAGAAAAGGAACCGCCACCTCCTTACATTCCTGCCTGAAGCAGCCAAATTTCTAGCAAAATAACACTATACCTTCATTTTTTATATTGTAAGATTGCTTAAATATTCAGGGTTTTAGGAGCAACCGTGTGAGGTTAAGAGGCATTTGATATAATCTTAGTAAACAAAGTTCATAAGGAGTGATTTTTCTTCCCTGTTGCTAGCTTTAATTTTATTGATCTTCTTAATTCTTGCTGTTTGGCTTTATTTTTCAATTTCTGCTTCTGGATACAACTCCAATTCTGTGGATTTGTAATTTCGTTTTGCTTCAAGAAACGTTTATTAAGTTAAGCAAGTTCTGGATATTACACATTTAGAAAATCAAGCATCTTGCAAGTATAGATTAGTTCTGAAGAACAATCATATCAATAGCAAGATTTTTTTTCTTTTTTTAGTGTGGGAAAATTAGTTCCTGTGTGGTGCACTATTGCATATATGTATTTACCTGTGTTATGTTAGTTTTTACTGTGTTATCCCTATGCCTTGAAACAATATTTTGGAAGTTGGAATTTAATAGTTTGACATTTTTTGTCATATTGGTATGAATGCCAGAAAAGGACACTACTTTTGTCATTTGCTTGCTTCAAATCTGTATGTATTTTCATCTTTGTTTATAAAAGATGCTTTAATAAATCTTTAAGAAAATAATTTGAGGGATTGTTTATGGTACATACTATAGTCATCTGGGTTAATTACTTTTTACATTTTTGTTGAAATAACAGTTCAGTCAAGACCTGAAATACAGTTATAAAACTTAGTGAACTGACCTTTCTTTTTTTCCTCTTCCCGCAATTTCAGTTTAATTAAACTGCAGTAACATTAACTATGGCGGCACTTTAGGGGTAGGATAAGAAGATAACAAAACAGGCTAAATACCTATCAAATATTGAAGCAATAAGTTGCTAAGGAAAAACTATTCTCAGAAAATATTAAACAAGGAATTGCTCTTACATTATTAAGGTTGTATTAAGTTTTTCAAGAAAAGACTGGACAATTACTTGAGCCTTGGTGGAGCAGTAGGCTAATGCCTCCTTAAGTAACACCAGCTGCCTGCAATTAGTGCAGGTTCGCATCCCACCAGGCTCAAGGTTGACTCAGCCTTCCATCCTTCTGAGGTAGGTAAAATGAGGACCCAGATTGTTGGGGGCAATAAGCTGACTTTGTAATGATGCCGCTTGGGGGGGGAGGCGAAAGCCCTAATAAGCAGGCATATACATAGAATGAAGGCTATTGCTAAGCACATTGGTTTGTGCTTAAAAATTGTAAGCCGCCCTGAGTCTTCGGAGAAGGACGGGATATAAATGGGATTAAAAAAAATTATTTGTCCAGGATGGTTTGAGAATGGGTAGATACATTAGAAGACCTCTGAAGATTCGAACCCTATGGTTCTATGATAACAATATATTTTAACTAGAGGTCATTGTCACCAGGGGGGTAATCTAGAGATGGCTCCAACTTTAGTAATTCAGTGTTTACTTACTTGAAATCATGAATTTGGTTGGATTGTTATTTTAGTACGTAGGATTTTAAGGATATGGTTGGGGTGCTTCAGATTTTAATGCAAAAAGTTGTTGATTGTTTATGGTACAGATATAAATCTTCTGTAAGTTAAATGACAATTATCTTTTTTTTATCAGTTGAAGCCAGCTGGGTGATTTGGGTCCATTTACCTACCTCACAAGGGACGCGGTGGCTCAGTGGGTTAGGACACTGAGCTTGTCGATCAGAAGGTCGGCAGTTTGGCGGGTCGAATCCCGAGTGCCGCGTAACAGAGTGAGCGCCTGTTACTCGTCCCAGCTTCTGCCAACCTAGCAGTTCGAAAGCACGTAAAAATGCAAGTAGAAAAATAGGGACCACTACGGTGGGAAGGTAACAGCGTTCCGTGCGCCTTTGGCATCTAGTCATGCCGGCTACATGACCACAGAGACGTCCTTGGAGAAGTGCTGGCCCTTTGGCTTTGAAACAGAAATGAGCACCGGCCCATAGAGTTGTAAACGACTAGCACGCATGTACCTTTACCTTTACCTACCTCACAGAGTTGTTCTGGGAAAATTAGGAGGTGAGAGCATTTTGTTTAGGACCTTATGTTGTACAAAAATGAAGGCTAGTAATAAAGAAAAATCATTGTGTAATATTAGGAATTTTAAACAAAATCTTGTTGACAAGAGGGTAAAGGAAATGTCAGACATATTTGTAGAAAAACATATCACTGATGCTTAGTGATGGATCTATAAGCCCAGAAAAACATGAACTGCCACTTCTGTTATTTTCTATAGTTCTGAAGTCCAAGAATAAGGATGTACTGGCCCATACTGACACACTGAGCAAAACATCTTTACTGCTTAGAAGTTTACTAAGACGAAGTAATGGACATCAAAACAGGGTTTTCTCAATTCTTATAAAAATGGAAAATTGAATTCATTAACAAATACAGTTTGGTAAGACTTGGTTAGTCTTGGTATACATGATTTCAGAGTTTAAAAAAAGCTGCTTCCTTTGACAAAATCTCTGATTTTATCTACATCAGGGGTGTCAAACTCAATTTCATTGAGGGCCGCATCAGCATTGCGGTTGCCCTCAGGGGGCCGGGTGGGTGTGGCCAGGGTGGGCGTGGCCTACTGGGTGGGTGTGGCTAGAGTGCGTATGGCCTACTGGGTGGGCGTGGCCAGCTCTACATCGTTCGCATCAAGGGTGCCTATGGGGGCCTGGGCAGGAGTGGGACAGATCTGAGGGTCTCTGGCAGAAGGAGGGTCTCTGGGCCAGGGTCAAGGCAGTGGGGGCCGTTCCCTCACTGTTTCCAGGATGGCTTCACGGGCCGCATGAAACCACATCACGGGCCGGATCTGGCCCCCGGGCCTTGTGTTTGACATGTCTGATCTACATTATATATCAAATACAATCATTTCCAAAGTTGTCATGGCATGCTATGAAATAATATATTTTGGGGATAATAACAATTAAAAATAGAATTCAAACTCTTATATGCAATTCCTGTATCATCTATCTGAGTCTTTGACATACAGGTAGTCCTTGACTTAACATTCATTTAGTGACCGTTGAAAGTTAGTGGCACTGAAAAAAGTGACTTATGACCGTTTTTCACATGACCTATGCAGCACCCCATGGTCACGTGATCAAAATTTGGATGCTTGGCAACTGGTTCATATTTATGACAGTTGCTGTGTCCCAAGATCAAGGGATCCCCTTTTGCAACCTTCTCACAAGCAAAGTCAATAGGCAAGCCAGATTCACTTAACAACCATGTTACTAATTTAACAACTGCAGTGATTCACTTAACAACTATGTCAAGAAAGGCATAAAATGGGGAAAATTTACTTAACAACTCTCTCACTTAGCAACAATAATTTTGAGCTCCATTGTAATTTGAGGAATTCCTGTATATATGATATTACATAGCCCCAGGTTTTGTCCATAACGCAACAAGATCGCTTCAATACAATTGTTTTCAGTACTTAAGCACAAATATTGGACCAATGGTTCTTGGGAACCTATGCTCAGCAGCTAATAATGTTTGATTTATTTTCCAGACCCAGGACAGCACATAAGAGAAGAATTTGTGTTTTTTTTCACAAAATAACAGTCGCCCTGGGTTTCCACATATCTTTGTATAAGCAATGCTGGCTTAACAGTGGTAATTAGGACTGGCTAGAACAGGGGTCTTCAAACTTGGCCCTTTTATGACCTGTGGACTTCTACTCCCAGAATTCCTCAGCCAGCGTGCCTGGCTGAGGAATTCTGGGAGTTGAAGTCCACAAGTCATAAAAGGGCCAAGTTTGAAGACCCCTGGGCTAGAATGTCACTAAGTGTCACTGTCACGTGCTGATTTCTGACAGCAGTTGCAGCAACCCAGTAACCATTGTTAGGGGAATCCTGTGAAGTGTCTCATGGTCATGATTGTCATTTGTGACCTGCTGGCTTTCCCACTGACTCTGCTTGTTAGAAGTCAGTAATGAAGATCACAAATGGTTTTCATGTGTCTTATGAGATACAGTGCAAAAGCAGTCAGGTTGCCAAACGCGTAAATGGTACATTGAGGTACTGTAATGCAGTACAGGTAGTCCTTGACTTACAGTAATTCGTTTAATGATCATTCAAAGTTACAACAGCATTGAAAATGTGACTTATGACCATTTTTCAGTTACGTCTTTGCAGTATCCCCATGATCATATGATCAAAATTCAGATGCTTGGCAACTGGTTCATATTTATGACCACTGCTGTGTCTCAAGCTCATGTGATCACCTTTTATGATCTGACAAGCAAAGTCAATGGGGAAGCCAGATTCATTTAACAACTTTACTAACTTAACTGCAGTGATTCACTTAACAACTGTGGCAAGAAAGGTAAAATGGGGCAAAACTCACTTAACAAATGTCTTAAGAACATAATTTTTTAACAAATTGTCTTAAGTTGAAGACTACCTATATAAAGTAATTTCATTTTTTATTGTTAGCTGCCAAAAAAATCTGCAAGGCTGTGTCCAGGAAGTCACCAGGAATTGAATTACTCAAGAAAAACTCTGTGTCTGTGTCCCTATGTATAATTCAGAAATCATGGAATATTGAAATTAGTGCTTTTTGTACTAATATAAAAACGTTCTTTACATTTTATCCATTATTTGATTTTATGTCACATACACTGCTTTATAATTAACTCAAGGTAGTGAACATACATAATACAGGTAGTCCTCAACTTACGACAATTGAGCCCAAAATTTCTGTTGCTGAGACATTTGTTAAATAGGTTTTGCCCGATTTTATGAACTTTGTTAAGTGAATCACTGCAGTTAAGTTAATAACCCGGTTGTTAAGTGAATTTGGCTTCCCCATTGACTTTGCTTATCAGAAAGTAGCAAAAGGTGATCAGATGACCTTGGGACACTGCAACGGTCATAAATATAAACCAATGCCAAGTGTCCAAATTTTGATCCCCTGATCAAGGGTATAACCTTTATTGTTATTTTTTTTACTGTGGGCACAACGGCACACATCAAAAATGAAATTTAGTTGCCCGCTCTCCAAGTGAAACACATACATGACATACACCTAAACATACTATATACAACATTTTTTTTTAAAATTCCATTTATATCCCGCCCTTCTCCGAAGACTCAGGGCGGCTTACAAGCTTAGCAGTAGCCTTCATTCTATGTATATGCCTGCTTATTAGGGCTTTCACACACCCCCAAGCGGCATTATTACAAAGTCAGCTTAATTGCCCCCAACAATCTGGGTCCTCATTTTACCTACCTCGGAAGGATGGAAGGCTGAGTCAACCTTGAGCCTGGTGGGATGTGAACCTGCACTAATTGCAGGCAGCTGGTGTTACTTAAGGAGGCATTAGCCCACTGCTCCACCAAGGCTCTATAACATATGTATAGACCCACACCCCTACATACACATAAATATTAAATACTGTCCCATCTTGAATATATAATGGAAAGAGGAAGCTTGAGAAGTTCACAAGGTTAAATGCTGTATGGAGTGAACCTATGGCTGAATCTGGATGTTCTGCTGCGGATACCACGAAGCCTCCTCCCAGAAGGTAGCAAGGAAAACAGGTCACATAGAGGATGTGTAGTGTCCCAGATAATCTTACGGTATGCTGCAAAAGTCGTAACTCTTGAAAAACTCGTCACTTTTGAGTGCTGTTGTAACTTTGAACGGCCATTAAACCAACTGTTGTAAGTTGAGGACTACCTGTACACCTTGCTCCTCCTATTCTCCCCACAACAAGCCTGTGAAGTGGGTTAGGCTGAGAGACTGGTCTGAAATCACCCAGCCAGCTTTCCTACTTAAGTCAGTCTTCTGGTCCCCAGGTCAGCACCTTAATGATTGAATCAAATATTTTAATTTAATAATTTTAATAATGAATTATTCTTTTATTATACTTTCAATGGAAACACCCTTTTAACAACAGCCGGCTGAAGCTTTTTTTTGTTTTTGTTTACATAGTATCAACGCAAATAAAACAACGGATTTTTGCACGTTACAACATACGTTTGTAAACTGGGGGGGGGGTTAAGCATCTTGCGTGGACATGGTATCCATCACAAGCAGGATGATTAACCCTTTCCTGGCAAACCAGAGTCATTCCCAATTTCTTTTCAGGAACACGGGTGGCAGTCAAGAGCTTTTGGACTCAATCTTTGAAAAAGCCGCTAACCTTTCTCCAACTTAGGCATACCACAAGTCACACTTCATCTGCAAAGTGACTAGAATGAAGGCCTCCAATCATACTAATTTTTTTAAAAAATCTATTCACATAGCCAGGGGTAGGCAACCTTGGTTCTTATTATGACTCATGGACTTCAACTCCCAGAAGGCTCAGGAATTCTGGGAGTTGAAGTCCACGAGTCATAAAAAAGCCGAAGTTGCCTACCCCTCTGTCCTTTTCCTCCTCAAATCACGGCAGTCCGTTCTCGGTTCGGTTTTCCTCCACGCACAAATAACCCAGATGGAGTTTCAGTTGCTGCTCTCAAGCCGCCTCGTGCCTGGCCGGAGGCAGCCGCCTTTCCCAGCTTCCAGCCCGACCTGGCTCGTCTGAAAACCTCCGAGGACCTTTCCTCTGAATAAATCTATCAACCGGAGCTTGCGGGCGTCACGTGTCGTCCTTACGGTTATTAGGCAGGGCTGCCCAAGCCAGTAGGAGGGAGGCTCCGATGTCTCTATGACTCGTGGACTTCAACTCCCAGAATTCCTCAGCCAGGCACGCTGTCTGAGGATTTCTGGGAGTTGAAGTCCACGAGTCATAAAAGGGCCAAGTTTGAAGACTCCCTGCTCTAAAGTCTCGCTTTGGACGGAAGCGGAGGCGCAGGACGGGCAGCTGAGGAGCTTCCCGGTCGTCGTCTAGGAAGAAGCATGGCTGGAGATGCGAGGATCGAAACCGCCGCGGACTTGCTAGCGGCAGCCCACGAGCACTTCCAAGGGCTGCGGCACGAGAGGGCGGAGGAGCTCTACAGCCAATACGTTCAGCACTGCGCGTGCTCCGACACGAGGTGACTCAGTGCAGGGGATACGACGCGGATCCCAATCTGAAAGAGCGGCGAATATCTGTAGCTCGGGTGTAGGATGCGGGGTGGGGGTGGGTGGGTGGGAAGGCTCGTTCTCCGAGCTTGTGGGTTCGTTTCCGGAACGTTTCGTTACCAGGCTAGGTAAAATCTTCAGCGGAGTTTACGGCGCCTTAAATTTTTTTAATTTTTTTTATTTTATTTTAATTCCATTTATATCCCGCCCTTCTCCGAAGACTCAGGGCGGCTTACAAACTTAGCAGTAGCCTTCATTCTATGTATATGCCTGCTTATTAGGGCTTTCACACACACCCCAAGCGGCATTATTACAAAGTCGGCTTAATTGCCCCCAACAATCTGGGTCCTCATTTTACCTACCTGGGAAGGATGGAAGGCTGAGTCAACCTTGAGCCTGGTGGGATGCGAACCTGCACTAATTGCAGGCAGCTGGTGTTACTGTGTTATTCGGCTGAAGATGTTACCTAGCCTGGTTAGAAACGTTTCGGGAACCAATCTACAAGTTCCGGAGAACGAACCTTCGCCCTCCTTCCAGTCTTGAGCTCATCGTGGCGGTGGAGTTCTTGCCGAGTTGCTTTGAGCTCCATTGCTTGTCGGAGTGATTGGTCGATTATATGCCCTCGAGGCGTTCTCGACTCCCAGCGACCACACAGATAGATCTTCTCCAGGGCGATCCCTCATTGCCTGACCTGTTCTTTCGGGTCTGCCAAAGGTGCGCTCGGCGTTGAGTGCAATAATTGAGTCCATCCAGCTTGTCGGCTGGTTCCTCTTCTTCACTTTCCTTCCATCATTCCCGTCACTGGAGCCTTTTCCAGAGAGCTGGGTCTGAAGCAGGATGATGGGAGCCCTGGTCCTTTTGCCAGAATGGCAGGGGTTTTTATAAAACAGCTGAGAAAGCGAAACAGCAATATATTAAAAGATGAAGATGTATGAGTTTCTGTATTCTGAAAGGGGAATCCTCATAAGTGGAGATGGATAGAGATTTGGGGGGGTGGGGGAGAACCAAACAGCAACCAGGTGCTCAGTGTAATGTTTTACAACAGGTGTGTCCAATCCTTGGGCTGCTTGTGGCCTTGGCCAGCTAGTAACTTGGTCCCACAAGATTCTAAACTTTTAACATTAAGTGATTTTATATTATGAAACTATATTACATGTTTTATATGCAGCCCAAGACAATTCCTCTTCACTCAGTGTGGCCCAAGCAAGCCAAAAGGTTGGACATCCATGCTTTACAGCATTTTACCAACCTCTGTCCCCCAGGCCTCCCCATGGCCCCCTCGCTGCCTGAAGAATTGTAGAAGGCTAGCCTGTGAGTGTAGGTTATCCCAAACGAGGAATCCTGTGGTAGTACAGTATCTTTTCAGAGTAACAAAATGTTCTTTCTTGAATAATAATAATAATAATATAATATAATAATATAATAATAATAATAATAATAATAATAATAATAATAATAATAATATAAAGTTGGAAGGGACCTTGGAGGTCATCTTGCCCAACCCCCTGCTCAGGCAGTAAACCCTATACCATTTCGGACAAATGGCTGTCCATCTCTTCTTAAAAGCTTCCAGTGTTGGAGCATTCACAGCTTCTGGAGGCAGGTTGTTCCACTGGTCAGTTGTTCTGTCAGGAAATTTCTCCTTAGTTCTAGGTTGCTTCTCTCCTTGATTAGTTTCCATCCATTGCTTCTTGTCCTGCCTTTGGGCGCTTTGGAGAATAGCTTGAGTCCCTCCTCTTTGTGGTGCTAACTTTAATTCCAATTGCAATAGCACTTAGACTTATATACCCCCTGATAGTACTTTACAGTTTTCTCTAAGCAGTTTATACAGTCAGCATATTGCCCCAACCATCTGGGTCCTCATGTTACCAACGTGGGAAGGATGGAAGGCTGAGTCAACCTTGAGCCGGTGAGAATCGAACTGCTGGCAGTCAGCAGAGTTAGCCTACAATACTGTATTCTAACGACTGCGCTATTACTTTCATGCAAAGATTTTTGGTAGGATAAAGAGTAGTGGTAATGTGATGACTGTATTGTGCTATATGCGGCATGCTAATGTTAGGGACAATATCTCTTTTACCGGTCTACTATAGACAGCGTCCTCTCGTATGGTATTGTGGTTTGGTATGCTGGTCTGACAGCCACGGATAGGAAAGTATTACAGAGGGTGGTGAGCACAGCACAAGACATTGTGGGCTGTTCCCTGACACCACTGGATGACATCGCCAGGGCTCGCTGCCTTGGAAGAGTGAGGAAAATTCTCAGGGACAACTCACACCCTGGTCAGTACCTCTTTACTCTCTTACCATCGGGTAGGAGATACAGGAGTATAGCCAGCCGTACCAACAGGCTGAAGAACAGCTTTTATCCATGGGCTGTCAGGCTTTTGAATGGGAAATAATTTTATAAACTTTATGCATAATTGACTTGCGAGGCCGGTGCGTTGTGCAATTAGCTCACATGGTGTAATAAGATGGAGGGTTTGTGTCACTGTAAGTTGGGGGTGGGGGCACGAAGGGAGGCTCAGTCAATCTCTGTATACATGGTTGTGCTTTGACAGTAAAGGTTCATTCATGACTACCTGCACTTTTTGGCTAGAATGCCATGCACACAACCAAAGCTCAGTTTTATCCCAAGCATGCTCATATTATTCTGTACAACCTAGGATTTCGAATTTAGAGGCCACTTTGCAAACCCAAATCCTACTAAGTTGCGTGAATTGTACTTAGCCGTCCCTGAGAAATTATTTGATTTTATCTCAAGGAGCATTCCATATTATACTATGCTTATTATGGTAATGAAAAAAATGTAAATGAGAAGATTACAGGTAGTCATTGACTTAAGATCACAATTGAACCCAAAATTTCTGTTGCTAAGCAAGACAACTGTTAAGTGATTTTTGCTTCATTTTATGATCTTTCTTGCCACAATTAAGTCAATCACTGCAGTTGCTAAGTTAGTAAATTAAGTGAAGCAGGCTTCCCCATAGGCTTTGCTTGTCAGATGGTCGCAAAAGATGATCATGTGACCCTGGGACACTGCAGCTGTCATAAATATGTGCCAGTTCCAAGTGTCCAGGTTTTGATCACCTGACTGTGGGGATGCTGCAATGGTCATGTGAAAAACAGTTAAGTCATTTTTTTTCCAGTTCTGTAGTAACTGTACAGTCACTAAACAAATGGTTGTACTGTAGGTCAAGGACTACCAGTATAATAATCTTTTTTCTTTTTCCTTTAAGCAAACATCTTCACCATGATCTGGCAACAGCACTTAACAACAGAGGACAAATTAAATATTTCAGAGTTGAATTCTATGAAGCTATGGATGATTATACGTCAGCTATACAAGCACAACCAGATTTTGAAATCCCTTATTATAACAGAGGATTAATATTGTACAGGCTAGGTATGTACATAACCTTTTCTTTGATATTTATAATCATTATAGTTGTTTTGTAATTGCTTTGACTATTTTCTCTTTAATAGAGCTTTGTAAATGTATTCCTTTCAGAAAACCTATTTCTTTCTCTTTTTTTTGAGAGAGAGAGAAGAGAGAGAGAGAGAGAGAGAGAGAGAGAGAGAGAGAGAGAGAGAGAGAGAGAGAGAGATATCCGTATTAAGATTACTGGGAAGTTCTTGAGAAATTGTATAAGTGTTTTATTTACTATATATATATTAAAACATTTTATGTTTATGCTTCCCACAAAATATCTCAAGTTTGCAATAGACATAAAAATAACAAAACCTTTTAAGTTAAAACCATTAACAAAAACGTGTACATTAAAAGTCGATGGAAAGGCCTACATTCATCATCATCATCATCATCATAAAGTTGGAAGGGACCTTGGAGGTCATCTAGTCCAACCCCCTGCTCAGGCAGGAAACCCTATACCATTTCAGACAAATGGCTGTCCAGTCTCTTCTTAAAAACTTCCAGTGTTGGAGCATTCACAGCTTCTGGAGGCAGGTTGTTCCACTGGTCAGTTGTTCTAACTGTCAGGAAGTTTCTCCTTAGTTCTAGGTTGCTTCTCTCCTTGATTAGTTTCCATCCGTTGCTTCTTGTCCTGCTTTCAGGTACTTTGGAGAATAGCTTGACTCCCTCCTCTTTGTGGCAGCCCCTGAGATATTGGAACACTGCTATCATGAAAAGGCCTAGGTGAAAATACAGGTTTCCAGGAGTGCCTAATTACTAGGATAGGGAGAGCAACCTTTCAAAAGAAGGAAGTTCATCTGTGCATAGTCCATGATGATAATTTGCAAATAGTGATACTCAGTGCTTTTTTTGTAAAAGAAAAAGGTGCGGGAACTCACACGTCATACAACCCACCTTGCGTACCCTACAAGGTTCCCTTCAAAAAAGGTGCCGGAATACTGTTGTTGGTATTCCCTAGATGATTTTAATCATAGTATAGGTTAATAACACTGAACGTGATCTATAGTACTATAGATATCCATTGTCTTCAAGCTTAATGTTTGACTTGTGTGAATGCACATTGATACTGACCAACTCCTGTTCTATGAATGTACATTCAGAGTATTGAGTAATGAATCTTGTTGCTATTACCTGTCCTTTCTTTAAGTATCAGAGTCCCACAGAATATAGTACAGTAAGTAGCAAAACTTGCCATAGCATCATAAAAAAGAGAGGATGTGCCCCCTTATTTTCGAGATGCTTTTTTTGAAATATATAAATTTAATGTAAACATAAAAGCCCAAGATCTAAAACAATGTTTGCAAATTAAATATTTATTCCTCTGATGAGTGATTATAGCAATAAATTTAAAAATAAATGGGTAGAAATTTCCTAATGGAAAGATTTAATACTATTATACTGCAATCATGATTAACATTATCTACTTCCTTTTCTTTCATAAGTACAATATTTTATAGAAATTGCATTGTTGGGTTATTAGCCTAATCCTAAAATTCTTATTTCATATTCATTCCATGGAATCGCCTTAGATTTTAGAGGTGCTAGAGGAACTGTTGTTTGGAAAACAAGTTCATGATGAGCAAAGAAATTGTTTAGTTGTTTGTATTACAGGAAAGTTGCATACAAGTTAGTGAGCAGTTAAATATTGCTTTGGAAATAAAAAATACTACTATGTTAGAAAAATAAAAGATGTCTATAAGAATTTTTATGTTTATTCTTTGACTTGCACATATAAAACCTCTTCCAAGCATGCACAGTCATGAAGAGATTAAGATAATAATCTATGTTAAAAGAAATGTGAAATATAGATTTCACAATTCTTTTAAGTGTTAGAAAAGCATACACACCTTTGTGCTTTGCTCTTTCAATAATCTGATCCACTTTTCAGGAAAACTGCTGGAGGCCGAAAAATTAGGACTTACCGGTAGTTCATTGCTATGTTTAATCAGAAATTGTGCTCTGCTCAATTGGGCCTACTTCTTAGTAAATCTAAAATGTGTTAGCCTGAATAATGTAATAATACAGTTTGTTTTACTCTTTTTATGTATAAAATAACGTAAAACCATCCCTTGTTTCCCTTTCATATGCAGGATTCTTTGATGAGGCCTTGAAGGATTTCAGGAAGGTGTTAGAGCTAAATCCCAAATTTGAAGATGCTTCTTTGAGTTTAAGGCAGACTCTCCTTGACAAAGAAAGCAAGTTAAGAAGAGGTTATTGAAGTCCAGTGTGTAGACAAAACAGGTTGTGAGATTGGAATATTTGGTAAAGATGTAAATTTCCTGGGGTGAGGGGTAAGGATGTTAACCTCAGTTTTGAATAGATCAATTTCCATGCAAAGTAATCCTCAAGATGTCAAACATTTGGCATGACTACTTACAGCACTTGTATTAAAGCTGATTTTAATTACATGAAGATTTATTCTGTAGTTTGGTGCTTTGTATATTGGCATGTTATATAAAACAAATTTCCTTGATAACCAGCTACTTCCTCATTAGAATATTACACTCCATTAATAAGCAATATCAAAGATATGAATTAGTGCAGAACTTCTACATGTTAACATTGGTTATTCCCCATAATACCTAATCATATTGATTGGTTTCAAAAATATATCATTTTTATAAGCAATTAGATTTGTATGTAATATATTAAGCTTTCTGCTCTCACAGCATTATGGACTGGTGTTCTCACTGTATTCTCATTATTGAAATTAGGCTGAGAGATGATGGATTATGTAATATGTGCACACTCAACTCTAAATGTGAGATCTTATCATATCTGGTGTGATGAAATAAATTTGTGTAACCTCAATAGTTCAATGAAAAATTAAACTTTTTTTGAAAGGCACATACTTGTGAAAACCTTGTAGTAGCAGATTTTAAATCTCATATATGACCAACTTAAAAAATTGTATCTTCTGTTTTTAATTCATGAAGCTTTTATTATTAGGAAGTTAGCATGAAACATATTTTAACAATCCCAAGTAAAGCTGGCCATGGTAAGTAGAATTCCATGGTTATACCTGTAGGAAAGAAAAAAATATATAGTTTATTATAGATGCCAGTGCTTGTAAGGTAAACAAATGGATGCCCTACACCAGGGGTGTCAAACTCACAAATGTCAGATGACATGTCGTGACATATTGCAACTTTTTTTCCATTGCCAACAATGGGGTGGGTATGGTTTTGCTGTGACACATCCGGCCTGTGGGCCGGCAGTTTGACATCTGTGCCCTACACTTTTGTCCTTGTGCAAGATCTATTCTCCCAAACTCAGTGATTAACGTATAGCTATTGTTGTTATTAGTTGCAAAGTCGTGTCCAACCCATCGCGACCCCATGGACAACGTTCCTCCAGGCCTCCCTGTCCTCTACCATCTTCTGGAGTCCATTTAGGCTCACGCCTACTGCTTCAGTGACTCCATCCAGCCACTGTCTCTGTCGTCCCTTTCTTCTGTTGTCCTCAACCTTTCCCAGCATTAGGCTCTTCTCCAGTGAGTCCTTCCTTCTCATTAGGTGGCCAAAGTATTTGAGTTTCCACTTCAGGATCTGGCCTTCTAAAGAGCAGTCAGGGTTGATCTCCTCTAGGACTGATCAGTTTGATCGTCTTGCAGTCCAAGGGACTTGCAGGAGTCTTCTCCAGCACCATATAGATTGCTTAATCAACAGTTTGCAACTCTTAACTCAGACTTCTGTTTCAAGGTAAGTACTGACGTTCAAATGTTGCTTGTAAGCCACTGGCTTAAAAACTTTGCTAGAGCTAGCAATCGTTTTAAAGGAAGCTGTAAGCAAGATATCCCCTACCTCCCCATTTCCTTAGGGGACTTTCTTGGGTAGTAGTAAGAACGGGCTGAGAAGTACAAGGCTAACTGAGCAGTAATCTGGGGATGTGCTACCACATCAAGTAAGAGCTGCACAGAATGCCAAATCATTTGCAGGAGTGGCCTTTGATTAGGTTACTCCCTGATACAGTATTTCAGTTTTCTGATACTGCAAACTAAAGTATGGGATACCAACAGTATTACAATTTCATGCTATCCTTCTGTGAAGTTTACTCCTTTGTTTGCTAAGGATTTGAGTAGATCTTTAAGTTGTCAATGAATGAATCCTTTGGCTGAATATTATTTTAATAAATAGTGGCTTGTTCTTGTATTAAAAGGGATTTATTTACATCACTGTCTTTGTGTGGGAACTTATTAAAGCATTTCCTAATCTAAAATCATATTATTGCATTGTTTCATATAAAAATAAACAATAATTGAGAAGTTGTATTTGTAGAGGAGAAAGTTGAAGACTATTTTTATGCACTCTACTAATTTCCTCCCTGACACTATTCTGTGGATTCTATTAAACATGTATTTAATAAACTTGAAACTTCCAACAGTTATTTTTTTTTAAAAAAAACTATAGAAAACAATTATACATTATACAGTGTGAAACATATTTTAACACTCCCAATACACATACACCTATTACATATTACTATAAGAAAATGATACTGGGAAATGCAAAAATTATATAATAGCAGTTTTTTACAAACAAAACATTGGGGGGGGGGTTTTAGGACCAAGGGAGTTATGCTAAATTTATCAACAGGTTAGATTACTAATTTTATATAACTTATTGCTTGATGAAATTGTTGCCTTATAAAAGCAAGGAAGACACCTGACTCTGATGATTTTTTTAGTGCATTGGTGTAAAAAGTACCCTGGTTTTTTATCTCTTGCTTTACTAGAAGTACATTATAAAACTGTTTCAGATAAATCCTTTCCTTTTGATTAGTTTAATTTAGTCTACTTTTAATGGGGCAATATTGCACTTATTCCTGAAGAGGATAAGGATTCCTAATTATTTTACCTATTTCTTTGATAAATGTGGAAGCTATGATTTTAAAAATTACATTGGTCATAGACTGCAGGATGTTCTTCCATCTAAGAATCCTGAGTTTTTTGACAATATCTGATTTTTAATTGATGTTATTGCTCAAACTCAGATAGAATGTATCAATTTTCATTTCTTGGGACATAGGGAAAGACCGTGATATGGTTTCTTGAAAGTTTTTGAGGTGGGATTGTAACATATTTTGGATTCCCTTGAAACTATTAATTTTGTACTGAATTTATTCAGCCCCTAAATCATGGTTTATTATTGATGGCATGCCTCTTCTCAGGAATAACATTGCTGTTATGTGTTGAACTAAGAATACGGTACTTAAATGCATCTATGATCACTGCAATGTTATTCTACACAATTACATCAGTGATGACAGTCTAGTCCAGCAGTCTTGATTCCACTAGCATTCACTTCAGTTTTTATAATCATTTTCAGCCCCCAAACCTACCTTATTTCTTGTGATGTCCAGTTCTTTAAATTGCTCAGGCTGAAGGAGAAAGACTGGTCCAGCTACTACATAACCATGATGGTTAGGGTAAATTTCAGAATGCTGATCTAAAGCATTGTAAGAAGTATTGGTTAAGTATCCATTGAATAAACAGGTAGCAAGTAGGAACTTGCAGTATACAATGAACTCGCAATGTATTAGTAACCACTCTATTAATGGAGTGGTTTTCATTGTGAAAACTTACCAATTATTGTTCCAGGAGGGCATAGTTTACAGGGAAGTCCGCTACTAGGCACATGGAGGCAAGTGCCAATATTTGCTGTGCAGTGCAGATATATCTAAATAGGGATTAAAAAGATATATAAGGAACAGAACCTTTATTAGAAGTCCTATAAGATTATGTGAATAAAATTTAGCAAGGATCTGGACAGACTCGAACACTGGGCACTATCTAACAAAATGAAATTCAATTGTGAAAAAAGTAAGGTTCTGCATTTAGGCAGGAAAAATCAAATGCACAGGTATAGTATAGGTGGTTCCTTGCTCAATAGTAGTAACTGTGAGAGGGATCTCGGAGTCCTAGTGGACAATCACTTAAATATGAGCCAGCTGTGTGCTGCAGCTACCAAAAAAGCCAACACAGTGCTAGGCTGCATTAACAGAGGAATAGAATCAAAATCACGTGAAGTACTAATAACACTTTACAATGCCTTGGTAAGGCCACACCTGGAATACTGCATCCAGTTTTGGTCACCACGATGTAAAAAAGATGTCGAGACTCTAGAAAGAGTACAGAGAAGAGCAACAAAGATGATTAGGGGACTGGAGGCTAAAACATATAGGGAACGGTTGCTGGAATTGGGTATGTGTAGTTTAATGAAGAGAAGGGTGAGGGGTGACATGATAGCAGTGTTCCAATATCTCAGGGGCCGCCACAAAGAAGAGGGAGCCAAGCTATTCTCCAAAGCACCTGAAGGCAGGACAAGAAGCAATGGATGGAAACTAGTCAAGGAGAGAAGCAACCTAGAACTAAGGAGAAACTTCCTGACAGTTAGAACAACTAACCAGTGGAACAACCTGCCTCCAGAAGTGGTGAATGCTCCAACACTGGAAGTTTTTAAGAAGAGACTGGACAGCCATTTGTCTGAAATGGTATAGGGTTTCCTGCCTTAGCAGGGGGTTGGACTAGATGACCTCCAAGGTCCCTTCCAACTTCTTCTTCTTCTTCTTCTTCTTCTTCTTCTTCTTCTTCTTCTTCTTCTTCTTCTTCTTCTTCTTCTTCTTCTTCTTCTTCTTCTTCTTCTTCTTCTTCTTCTTCTTCTTCTTCTTCTTATTATTATTATTATTATTATTATTATTATTATTATTATTATTATTATTATTAAGCTGAACTCCAATTGTTCTTATATTCTATGTAACTGATTCATGAAGAAATACCTTCAAGAAGAAAAGTTAGAATAGCTTGGATTTTAAACTCACTTTCCAATAAATATTTAGAGTAGCAATATATGAAATGCCAGCATTTTACCACTTAAAAGCAAAAGAGGTGGTGACATCCTTGAGCACATAGATGATCAGAGAAAGATATTGTACTTAGAAATTTGCACATGGTGTTAAACTAGGACTTTGTACTTGGCTTCGCTGTATGAATCTGTAGTGATCTTTTTTTAAAAAAATTGATCTAATTTCATTTTCACTATTTTAACTGAACATTAGTAATTTATTTGCACTATACATAATCATTTTCACTTGTTTTTAACGTTTAAGATTGCTTAGTGTCTATAAATGGAAGCAGTTTGATTTCCATAGATATTTAACACAATGACCACTGCAAACTGATTCATGTGATTTGGTCCGTGTTTTATTATTATTATTTTAATCCCATTTATATCCCGCCCTTCTCCGAAGACTCAGGGCAGCTTACAATTTAAGCACAAACCAATGTGCTTAGCAATAGCCTTCATTCTATGTATATGCCTGCTTATTAGGGCTTTTGGCCCTCCCCCAAGCGGCATTATTACAAAGTCAGCTTATTGCCCCCAACAATCTGGGTCCTCATTTTACCTACCTCGGAAGGATGGAAGGCTGAGTCAACCTTGAGCCTGGTGGGATGCGAACCTGCACTAATTGCAGGCAGCTGGTGTTACTTAAGGAGGCATTAGCCCACTTAGCCGATAACCAGGGGCAAACTTTTGCTACTGACACCTGTGCGATGTCTGATTGTGCACTTATGTCCTTAAATCTCTGTGCAACCCAAGATCAAATCTGCCTAAGATCATGCTGCTGCCAGTTTAACGGAATACCAAAACTAGATATCTGCTTCAGAACTCTTGATAACCAATTATTTTTGTTACTTGAAATAATCTGATCCATTAGTGCTAGCTTAGGTAACCTCCCTTCTTCCATCTCGAATATTCTTAGCCAATAAAACAAATGGTCTGACAATTAATGTAGAGAAATCAAAGGTAATGAAATTTAGCAGGCAACAAAAGATGAGGAGATGGGTTTTAAATGGCAGAAGAATAGAACAAGTTCAGTCATTTACCTATTTAGGGTTAGTATTCCAGACAAATGGTAAATGGGTTAGATCAGTAATACCTCTGTCAGAGGAAGAGTCAGATTCTGTATCCTCACTCTTTTGAAGTGATTGGGATATTTTATTCGATTGCTTGCAGTTACCGGAGAAAAGATCACAGATCCATGGCTTTTGGTTTCACATCTATTTGGTAGGATGAGAAAATCCCCGTTGTTAGACTATAGATTTAACCAAAATAATTACAGATAATTCTGGAGTGTTACTTGCCCATTCGCAATAAAGTTCCAGTGAGGAATGCTGTTGATTTCTTCAGATTGTGTCATCCAGCAGTTTTCCAAAAATAGCTCAACATTAGGAGCTTCGTCTTTTAATTCTACTTCAAAAAATAGAGGT